>NW_023503726.1:0-26327 GCF_014529535.1 Bradysia coprophila | reverse complement strand
AGAGGAGAGATTCGGAATTATAGTATACCAATACAGATAACCCTAAGGTGCCTTCACAAACGCTAAATACTAAAAATAATATAATGAAATACATTTCTAAATTATTTTTTATTAAATATAAATATAAAAATAAAAATAATCTCAATATTAAATACTCTAAACTTAAAAGAGTAATTAATAAATGCTTTCGATTTGAAACATAAACTAAAGACCCGATTAAACATATAAAGATTGGTATATATATATATAAATTTATAATCATTAATTTAATAATAATAATAATAATAATAATATAAATTTGTAATTAAATTTATGTTTCTATAATTTAAGTTAAAATTTTGATCTTGTAAATCAAATATATGATAATATTTTATTCATTAAAAACTAAGTAAATCAGAAAAAAAATTATTATCTTTTCATTAATTCCCAAAATTAATATTTTAAATAAACTATTTTCTGAAATTATTTTATAATACTTTTTTTTATAAACTTCACATTAATAATTTCTTCATTTATTTTTTCTCAATTAAAACACCCTCTTGCTATAGGGTTTTTTCTATTAATTCAAACTTGTCTAATCTCCTTAATAACAGGAATAATAATAAATAATTTTTGATTTTCTTACATTTTATTTTTAATCTTTTTAGGAGGGATATTAGTCTTATTTATCTATGTTACATCTCTAGCCTCTAATGAAATATTCAATTTCTCAATAAAATTAATAATTATATCTCTAATAATAATTTTTACATTAATAATTTTTACTTTTTTAGTAGATATAGTTAATTTTTCAATATTTTTTAATTATGAACAAACTAATTCACTATTTAATAATTTAATTACAGAAAATCAATATTCAATCTATAAACTATATAATTTTCCAACAAATTTTTTAACTTCTTTAATAATTAATTACTTATTTTTTACATTAATTGTAGTAGTTAAAGTTACAAGATTTTTTTATGGCCCCATTCGAAATTTAAATTAAATTATTAAATAATTAGAAACATAATTATGTAATTAGTTTCGACCTAATCTTTAGTAATTTAATTTACTCTAATTTATTTAATATTTACATTTATATTTATATATATATATATATATATATATATATATATTAACTAAAACCAAATAAGAGGTATATTGCTGTTAATAATATTAATGAATTATAAATTCTAGTTAAATTAAAATTATAAATAAACAAATGATATTAATTAATTAATTAATATATATTAATATATATATATATATTATATATTATTAATGATAATCAAAAAATTAATATATAATAGATTAATTAATTTACCAGCGCCAAGAAATATTTCAACATGATGGAATTTTGGGTCATTATTAGGATTATGTTTAATAATTCAAATTATTACAGGACTATTTTTAACAATACATTATTCAGCAAATATTATAATTGCATTTGACTCAGTAATTCATATTTGTCGGGATGTAAATTACGGATGATTAATTCGAACTATTCATGCAAATGGGGCTTCTTTTTTTTTTTTTTGTATTTATTTTCATATTGGACGAGGTATTTACTATAATTCATATATATATATAATAGAGACCTGAATAGTGGGGGTATTACTTCTTTTCTTAACAATAGGAACAGCATTTATAGGATATGTATTGCCCTGAGGGCAAATATCTTTCTGAGGAGCAACAGTTATTACTAATCTACTGTCTGCTGTTCCTTATCTAGGTATTGACTTAGTTCAATGGGTGTGAGGAGGATTTGCAGTAGATAACGCTACCCTGACTCGATTTTTATCATTCCATTTTTTATTACCATTTGTAGTAGTAGCCTTCACTTTAATTCATTTAATATTTTTACATCAAACAGGGTCCAATAACCCAATTGGACTAAACAGAAATATTGATAAAATTCCTTTCCACCCATTTTTTACATTTAAAGATATTGTAGGATTTATTATTATAATCATACTATTATTTATACTAACATTGATTAACCCATATATATTAGGAGACCCAGATAATTTTATTCCAGCTAACCCTCTAGTCACCCCAGTTCATATTCAACCAGAATGGTATTTCTTATTTGCTTATGCAATTCTTCGATCAATCCCTAATAAATTAGGGGGAGTAATTGCATTAGTATTATCGATTACTATTTTATTTATTTTACCATTTTCTCATTTAAATAAATTTATAGGAAATCAATTTTACCCAATCAATAAATTTATATATTGAATTATAGTAGTAACAATTATTTTATTAACATGAATTGGAGCCCGGCCTGTAGAAATTCCATATATTATTACAGGTCAACTATTAACAGTTATTTATTTTTCTTATTATTTACTTAATCCGTTAATTAACAAAATATGAGATAAACTAATTAATTAACTAAACAAGTCAATTATAATAATTATTAATTCATGAGCTTGAATAAGCATATATTTTGAAAATATAAGATGAAATTATTAGTTTTATGAATTTAATTTACTACTTTATATTAATTAAATAATTAAAATTATTAATATTAACTTTAAAGACATAAAAAAAAATAAAAAATGTAAAGAAATAGGTAAATAACTCTTTCAAGCTAAGTACATTAATTTATCATAGCGAAATCGTGGCAAAGAGCCTCGAACTCAAATAAATAAAAAAGAAATAAAACCTAATTTTAAATAAAATATTAAAGATAAAGGATTTCTTCCTAAAAATAATACAACAAATAATATTCTTATAAATAAAATTCTAGAGTACTCTGCCAAAAAAATTAACGCAAATCCCCCAGCTCTATATTCTACATTAAATCCAGATACTAATTCAGATTCTCCTTCAGCAAAGTCAAAGGGAGTGCGATTTGTCTCAGCTAAAGAAGAAGAAAATCAACATAACATTAAAGGAAAACAAATAAATATAAATCATAAATTATTTTGATAAATAGTAAATAAATATATATTAAATCTTATAATAAAAAAAATAAAAGAAATTAGAATCAATCTTAAACTTACTTCATAAGAAATAGTTTGAGCAACTGAGCGTAAACCCCCTAATAATGAATAATTAGAATTAGAAGATCAACCAGCAATTATAATTGTATATACCCCTAATCTTGTACAACATAAAAAAAATAATAAACCCAAATTAAATGAATACATTTTCATGAAATAAGGTATACATATTCAAATAAATAACGATATAAATAAAGAAAATACAGGAGAAAAATAATATATTAAATAATTTGATAATAAAGGATAACTTTGCTCTTTAGTAAATAATTTAATAGCATCTCTAAAAGGTTGGGGAAGGCCAACAATTCCTAATTTGTTTGGGCCTTTACGAATTTGAATATAACCTAAAACCTTGCGCTCTAATAATGTTAAAAATGCAACCCCTACCAATAAAAAAATAATTAATATTAAACTACCAACAATACATATAATTAAATCTATAATAATAATGTACTATTTGTAAATTAATATATTACATATATAAATTCTAAATTTATTACAATTATTCTGCCAAAATAGTAACAATTTAATACTATTAATTAAAATTATTCTTTTTAAAATAAATTATAATTTATAAAGTATTTAATCCTTTCGTACTAAAATACTTAAATTAAATTTAAAGATAGAAACCAACCTGGCTCACACCGGTTTGAACTCAGATCATGTAAGAATTTAAAAGTCGAACAGACTTAAAACTTAAGCTGCTGCACCTAAAATTTAATCTTAATCCAACATCGAGGTCGCAAAATCTTTTATTAATATGAACTTAAAAAAAAATTACGCTGTTATCCCTAAGGTAATTTAAATTTTTAATCATAAATTATGGATCAAATATTCATATATTAATGGTTGTATAAAATAAAAGTTAATTGAAATTTATTATCACCCCAACAAAATATTTTATTAATTATTAATAAAAATAAACCTATTAAATTATAATTAATTAATTATTAAACTCTATAGGGTCTTCTCGTCTTTTAAAAATATTTTAGCCTTTTAACTAAAAAGTAAAATTCAATATTTTTTTAAAAAAAGTAAATTTCTCATTCAACCATTCATACAAGTTTTCAATTAAAAAACTAGTGATTATGCTACCTTTGTACGGTCAAAATACCGCAGCCTTTTAAATTATTCAATGGGCAGGTTAGACTTTATATTTAACAAAAAAGACATGTTTTTGATAAACAGGTGAAAATTAAATTTGCCGAATTCTTTAAATTAATTTCTTTAATAAATTTTTATTTATAAAATTATTTATTATACTAATTTTATCATTATTTAATAAATTAAATAATTAAAAATATAATTTTTATAAAAAGTAAAAATATAATAAATAATTATTAATTTATTAATAAATTATTACATAATTATTATTAATAACTATTTCTAAGTCTATATTTTTAATAAATTACTAAAATTTATTACAAAATATCTTTAAAAGCTTATCCCTTTAAAAATTTAAATTTAAACTTAAATAAAATAATTAATTATTTTATTTAATAATAAATTTATAAATTAAATTTATTTCTAAAAAAACTAGATATATTTAAGAACGAATAACGTTTCATTTCTATAATTTTATATATAATATTTTTAATACAATAAAATAAGTAAATTTATAGATTTCTTAAATTCGAGAAATATGATTATATCAGAATATTTTATTTAATAAACCCTGATACACAAGGTACAATAAAATAAATTTTCTTATTAATTAATAATTTTTCAACTATTTCAATAATCTATTACTATACAAATTTATATAAATCTTATAATATTTTTTTTATATAAAATACTAAACAAAATTAAATTTAAATTATTTTTATTAAATAAATTATAAATAAAAATAAAATAATTATTTTTAACGACAATGACAATGAATTCAATTTAATTTGTATTACACAAATTTTTATTCAATGTAAATGAACCCTTTATTTTATAAAATTTAAATTGAATTCTAAAGACACTTTCCAGTAACTTTACTATGTTACGACTTATCTTATATATTAATAAGAGCGACGGGCGATATGTGCATATTTTAAAACTATATTCAATATATTTTTCTAAAAAAAAAAATTACTATCAAATCCGCCTTCAATTTTATTTTTAAATAAAATATTCATTATAAATAAATTTATTGTAATTCATTTTTTCTTAATTATAAACTGCACCTTGATCTGACATAATTTTTAATAAAAATTTTAGAATATTTTAACTCTTTTAAGATATTCTTATGACGACGATATACAAATTTTAATAAATTAAGTAAGATTTAATGTGTAATATCAATTATAAAACAAATTCCTCTGAATAGAATAAAATACCGCCAAATTTATTAATTTTTAAGAATATAACTAATACTAATTTAACTTTTATTTATTATGCTTTAAATAATAGGGTATCTAATCCTAGTTTATAATTAAAGTTTACTGGTTTATAATAAAATTAACTTACAACTTATTATAAATTAAAAATTTAACTTAATTAAATCATAAAATATTATAATTATTAAAATTATAACCAAAATTAATAAAATTTATTTATATTAATTGTATAACCGCAGATGCTGGCACAATTTTAACTAATATTAATTAAATTACTAATTCAAAATTTCTTTTAAAACTATTAAAATTAATTACTAATTATTAATATTCTAAATTAAATTTTTTAAATTTAAATTTATTAATACAAAAATTTTTATGTAAAATAATTTAAAAATAAATTACTAAAGCTAAAATAAAACTTTATTTAAAATATAATTTTTAATTTAAAATATTATATTTATTATATATATATATATATATATTTATATAAACAAGTACAATCATTAAATTAAAAATTTAATACACTTAATTCTAACCGCAGGCTCATAAAGTTATTTTTTTTTATTATTAATTTTTAGCTTATTAATTATAGTTTAATTAAATTATTATAATTATTTTAATACAATACAAATAATTTTAAATAATTAAATTTATTTTTTATAATTTTTATATTTTATAATAATATTTTATAAAAGTTAAAATAAATTTAATAAGTTAATTTTATAAATATTTCAATAAATAAATAATTTTTATAATTTAATACAAACAAATATAATAATTAAATTTATTTTTTATAATTTTTATATTTTATAATAATATTTTATAAAAGTTAAAATAAATTTAATAAGTTAATTTTATAAATATTTTAATAAATAAATAATTTTTATAATTTAATACAAACAAATATAATAATTAAATTTATTTTTTATAATTTTTATATTTTATAATAATATTTTATAAAAATTAAAATAAATTTAATAAGTTAATTTTATAAATATTTTAATAAATAAATAATTTTATAATTTAATACAAACAAATATAATAATTAAATTTATTTTTTATAATTTTTATATTTTATAATAATATTTTATAAAAATTAAAATAAATTTAATAAGTTAATTTTATAAATATTTTAATAAATAAATAATTTTATAATTTAATACAAACAAATATAATAATTAAATTTATTTTTTATAATTTTTATATTTTATAATAATATTTTTGTATAAAACCAAATAATTTAATAAGTTAATTTTATAAATAATTATATTTTTAATATATTTAAATGATTAATCTAATTTTTTTTTTTTTTTTTTTTTTTTTATATAAATTTTTAATATAAAATTATATAATTTAATTTTTATTATATAAATATTTAATATATATATAAATATATATATAGATATTATTAATATTATTTAAATATCAATAACATTATGTTTATTTAATATTAATATATTATCTCTCTCAATTAATATACAAATATTGTTTATAAAAATAATTCTTATAATAAATTTAAAATATTATTAATAATATTCAATTTATATAAATAATTTAATTCTTCTATTAAAATATTATTTACTATTATATAATTATATATTAAGTATTAGATTTTTATAAATAATATATTATTATATAAATATTTAATATATATATAAATATATATATAGATATTATTAATATTATTTAAATATCAATAACATTATGTTTATTTAATATTAATATATTATCTCTCTCAATTAATATACAAATATTGTTTATAAAAATAATTCTTATAATAAATTTAAAATATTATTAATAATATTCAATTTATATAAATAATTTAATTCTTCTATTAAAATATTATTTACTATTATATAATTATATATTAAGTATTAGATTTTTATAAATAATATATTATTATATAAATATTTAATATATATATAAATATATATATAGATATTATTAATATTATTTAAATATCAATAACATTATGTTTATTTAATATTAATATATTATCTCTCTCAATTAATATACAAATATTGTTTATAAAAATAATTCTTATAATAAATTTAAAATATTATTAATAATATTCAATTTATATAAATAATTTAATTCTTCTATTAAAATATTATTTACTATTATATAATTATATATTAAGTATTAGATTTTTATAAATAATATATTATTATATAAATATTTAATATATATATAAATATATATATAGATATTATTAATATTATTTAAATATCAATAACATTATGTTTATTTAATATTAATATATTATCTCTCTCAATTAATATACAAATATTGTTTATAAAAATAATTCTTATAATAAATTTAAAATATTATTAATAATATTCAATTTATATAAATAATTTAATTCTTCTATTAAAATATTATTTACTATTATATAATTATATATTAAGTATTAGATTTTTATAAATAATATATTATTATATAAATATTTAATATATATATAAATATATATATAGATATTATTAATATTATTTAAATATCAATAACATTATGTTTATTTAATATTAATATATTATCTCTCTCAATTAATATACAAATATTGTTTATAAAAATAATTCTTATAATAAATTTAAAATATTATTAATAATATTCAATTTATATAAATAATTTAATTCTTCTATTAAAATATTATTTACTATTATATAATTATATATTAAGTATTAGATTTTTATAAATAATATATTATTATATAAATATTTAATATATATATAAATATATATATAGATATTATTAATATTATTTAAATATCAATAACATTATGTTTATTTAATATTAATATATTATCTCTCTCAATTAATATACAAATATTGTTTATAAAAATAATTCTTATAATAAATTTAAAATATTATTAATAATATTCAATTTATATAAATAATTTAATTCTTCTATTAAAATATTATTTACTATTATATAATTATATATTAAGTATTAGATTTTTATAAATAATATATTATTATATAAATATTTAATATATATATAAATATATATATAGATATTATTAATATTATTTAAATATCAATAACATTATGTTTATTTAATATTAATATATTATCTCTCTCAATTAATATACAAATATTGTTTATAAAAATAATTCTTATAATAAATTTAAAATATTATTAATAATATTCAATTTATATAAATAATTTAATTCTTCTATTAAAATATTATTTACTATTATATAATTATATATTAAGTATTAGATTTTTATAAATAATATATTATTATATAAATATTTAATATATATATAAATATATATATAGATATTATTAATATTATTTAAATATCAATAACATTATGTTTATTTAATATTAATATATTATCTCTCTCAATTAATATACAAATATTGTTTATAAAAATAATTCTTATAATAAATTTAAAATATTATTAATAATATTCAATTTATATAAATAATTTAATTCTTCTATTAAAATATTATTTACTATTATATAATTATATATTAAGTATTAGATTTTTATAAATAATATATTATTATATAAATATTTAATATATATATAAATATATATATAGATATTATTAATATTATTTAAATATCAATAACATTATGTTTATTTAATATTAATATATTATCTCTCTCAATTAATATACAAATATTGTTTATAAAAATAATTCTTATAATAAATTTAAAATATTATTAATAATATTCAATTTATATAAATAATTTAATTCTTCTATTAAAATATTATTTACTATTATATAATTATATATTAAGTATTAGATTTTTATAAATAATATATTATTATATAAATATTTAATATATATATAAATATATATATAGATATTATTAATATTATTTAAATATCAATAACATTATGTTTATTTAATATTAATATATTATCTCTCTCAATTAATATACAAATATTGTTTATAAAAATAATTCTTATAATAAATTTAAAATATTATTAATAATATTCAATTTATATAAATAATTTAATTCTTCTATTAAAATATTATTTACTATTATATAATTATATATTAAGTATTAGATTTTTATAAATAATATATTATTATATAAATATTTAATATGTAAAGATATGGATATATATATATATATTTATGGCCTACTTAATTGATTAGCCCTTATTTATAAAATCTATTAAATTATTTTTTTTATATATTAACTACATTTAAATTAATTTATAATTTTTTTTTATTTTACTATAAATTTATATAAATTAACTAATTATAATGGTAAAATTGAAATTTACACGCATTTTTAATCAAAATTTTATAAATTTTAAAAATTTATATTTTAAATAAAAGAATAAACTAGCTTAAGTAAAATAACACTAAAAATAACTGATCAATATTCTTAGTATTACTATTATTTAAGCTTAAATTTATTCTATAAAATAGTAAATAAGTTAATTGAAATTTATATTGTAGAAAAAAAAAAATGGTAGGATAGCTTGAGTAAATAAGTTAATTGAAATTTATGTTGTAGAAAAAATGGTAGGATAGCTGGAGTAAATAAGTTAATTGAAATTTATGTTGTAGAAAAAAAATGGCAGGATAGCTGGAATAAATAAGTTAATTGAAATTTATGTTGTAGAAAAAAAAATGGCAGGGTAGCTTGAGTAAATAAGTTAATTGAAATTTATGTTGTAGAAAAAAAAATGGTAGGATAGCTTGAATAAATAAGTTAATTGAAATTTATGTTGTAGAAAAAAAATGGTAGGATAGCTTGAATAAATAAGTTAATTGAAATTTATGTTGTAGAAAAAAATGGTAGGATAGCTGGAGTAAATAAGTTAATTGAAATTTATGTTGTAGAAAAAAAATGGTAGGATAGCTTGAGTAAATAAGTTAATTGAAATTTATGTTGTAGAAAAAAATGGTAGGATAGCTGGAGTAAATAAGTTAATTGAAATTTATGTTGTAGAAAAAAAAATGGTAGGATAGCTGGAGTAAATAAGTTAATTGAAATTTATATTGTAGAAAAAATGGTAGGATAGCTTGAGTAAATAAGTTAATTGAAATTTATGTTGTAGAAAAAAAAATGGCAGGGTAGCTTGAGTAAATAAGTTAATTGAAATTTATGTTGTAGAAAAAAAAATGGTAGGATAGCTTGAATAAATAAGTTAATTGAAATTTATATTGTAGAAAAAAAAATGGTAGGATAGCTTGAATAAATAAGTTAATTGAAATTTATGTTGTAGAAAAAAAAATGGTAGGATAGCTTGAGTAAATAAGTTAATTGAAATTTATGTTGTAGAAAAAAAAATGGTAGGATAGCTGGAATAAATAAGTTAATTGAAATTTATGTTGTAGAAAAAAAAAAATAGTAGGATAGCTTGAGTAAATAAGTTAATTGAAATTTATGTTGTAGAAAAAAAATGGCAGGGTAGCTTGAGTAAATAAGTTAATTGAAATTTATGTTGTAGAAAAAAAATGGTAGGGTAGCTGGAGTAAATAAGTTAATTGAAATTTATGTTGTAGAAAAAAAAATGGCAGGATAGCTGGAGTAAATAAGTTAATTGAAATTTATGTTGTAGAAAAAAAAATGGTAGGATAGCTGGAATAAATAAGTTAATTGAAATTTATGTTGTAAAAAAAAATGGTAGGATAGCTGGAGTAAATAAATTAATTGAAATTTATATTGTAGAAAAAAAATGGTAAGGTAGTTGGAGTAAATAAGTTAATTGAAATTTATGTTGTAGAAAAAAATGGCAGGATAGCTTGAGTAAATAAGTTAATTGAAATTTATGTTGTAGAAAAAATGGTAGGGTAGTTGGAGTAAATAAGTTAATTGAAATTTATGTTGTAGAAAAAAAATGGTAGGGTAGCTGGAATAAATAAGTTAATTGAAATTTATGTTGTAGAAAAAAAATGGTAGGATAGCTTGAGTAAATAAGTTAATTGAAATTTATGTTGTAGAAAAAAAAATGGTAGGATAGCTGGAGTAAATAAGTTAATTGAAATTTATGTTGTAGAAAAAAAATGGCAGGATAGCTTGAGTAAATAAGTTAATTGAAATTTATGTTGTAGAAAAAAAAATGGTAGGATAGCTTGAATAAATAAGTTAATTGAAATTTATGTTGTAGAAAAAAATGGTAGGATAGCTGGAGTAAATAAGTTAATTGAAATTTATGTTGTAGAAAAAAAATGGTAGGATAGCTTGAGTAAATAAGTTAATTGAAATTTATGTTGTAGAAAAAAATGGTAGGATAGCTGGAGTAAATAAGTTAATTGAAATTTATGTTGTAGAAAAAAAAATGGTAGGATAGCTTGAGTAAATAAGTTAATTGAAATTTATGTTGTAGAAAAAAAAAATAGTAGGATAGCTGGAGTAAATAAGTTAATTGAAATTTATGTTGTAGAAAAAAAAATGGTAGGATAGCTTGAGTAAATAAATTAATTGAAATTTATGTTGTAGAAAAAAAAAAATGGTAGGATAGCTGGAGTAAATAAGTTAATTGAAATTTATATTGTAGAAAAAAAAATGGTAGGATAGCTGGAGTAAATAAGTTAATTGAAATTTATGTTGTAGAAAAAAAAATGGTAGGATAGCTGGAGTAAATAAGTTAATTGAAATTTATGTTGTAGAAAAAAAAATGGCAGGATAGCTTGAGTAAATAAGTTAATTGAAATTTATGTTGTAGAAAAAAAAATGGTAGGATAGCTGGAGTAAATAAGTTAATTGAAATTTATATTGTAGAAAAAAAATGGTAGGATAGCTGGAGTAAATAAGTTAATTGAAATTTATGTTGTAGAAAAAAAAATGGTAGGATAGCTGGAGTAAATAAGTTAATTGAAATTTATGTTGTAGAAAAAAAAATGGTAGGATAGCTGGAGTAAATAAGTTAATTGAAATTTATGTTGTAGAAAAAAAAATGGTAGGATAGCTGGAGTAAATAAGTTAATTGAAATTTATATTGTAGAAAAAAATGGTAGGATAGCTGGAGTAAATAAGTTAATTGAAATTTATATTGTAGAAAAAAATGGTAGGATAGCTGGAGTAAATAAGTTAATTGAAATTTATGTTGTAGAAAAAAAAATGGTAGGATAGCTGGAGTAAATAAGTTAATTGAAATTTATATTGTAGAAAAAAAATGGTAGGATAGCTGGAGTAAATAAGTTAATTGAAATTTATGTTGTAGAAAAAAAAAATGGTAGGATAGCTTGAGTAAATAAGTTAATTGAAATTTATGTTGTAGAAAAAAAATGGTAAGGTAGCTGGAGTAAATAAATTAATTGAAATTTATATTGTAGAAAAAAAATGGTAAGGTAGTTGGAGTAAATAAGTTAATTGAAATTTATATTGTAGAAAAAAAAAATGGTAGGATAGCTGGAGTAAATAAATTAATTGAAATTTATATTGTAGAAAAAAAAATGGCAGGATAGCTTGAATAAATAAGTTAATTGAAATTTATGTTGTAGAAAAAAAAATGGTAGGGTAGCTTGAATAAATAAGTTAATTGAAATTTATGTTGTAGAAAAAAAAAATGGTAGGATAGCTGGAGTAAATAAGTTAATTGAAATTTATATTGTAGAAAAAAAATGGTAGGATAGCTGGAGTAAATAAGTTAATTGAAATTTATGTTGTAGAAAAAAAAAATGGCAGGATAGCTTGAGTAAATAAGTTAATTGAAATTTATGTTGTAGAAAAAAAAATGGTAGGATAGCTGGAGTAAATAAGTTAATTGAAATTTATGTTGTAGAAAAAAAAATGGCAGGGTAGCTTGAATAAATAAGTTAATTGAAATTTATGTTGTAAAAAAAAAATGGTAAGGTAGTTGGAGTAAATAAGTTAATTGAAATTTATGTTGTAGAAAAAAAAATGGCAGGATAGCTTGAATAAATAAGTTAATTGAAATTTATGTTGTAGAAAAAATGGTAGGGTAGTTGGAGTAAATAAGTTAATTGAAATTTATGTTGTAGAAAAAAAATGGCAGGATAGCTTGAGTAAATAAGTTAATTGAAATTTATATTGTAGAAAAAAAATGGTAAGGTAGCTGGAGTAAATAAGTTAATTGAAATTTATATTGTAGAAAAAAAAATGGTAGGATAGCTTGAGTAAATAAGTTAATTGAAATTTATGTTGTAGAAAAAAAAATGGCAGGATAGCTTGAGTAAATAAGTTAATTGAAATTTATATTGTAGAAAAAAAAATGGTAGGATAGCTGGAGTAAATAAGTTAATTGAAATTTATGTTGTAGAAAAAAAAATGGTAGGATAGCTGGAGTAAATAAGTTAATTGAAATTTATGTTGTAGAAAAAAAAATGGTAGGATAGCTGGAATAAATAAGTTAATTGAAATTTATGTTGTAAAAAAAAATGGTAGGATAGCTTGAATAAATAAGTTAATTGAAATTTATGTTGTAGAAAAAAAAATGGCAGGATAGCTTGAATAAATAAGTTAATTGAAATTTATATTGTAGAAAAAAATGGTAGGATAGCTGGAGTAAATAAGTTAATTGAAATTTATGTTGTAGAAAAAAAAATGGTAGGATAGCTGGAGTAAATAAGTTAATTGAAATTTATATTGTAGAAAAAAAAATGGTAGGATAGCTGGAGTAAATAAGTTAATTGAAATTTATGTTGTAGAAAAAAAAATGGTAGGATAGCTGGAGTAAATAAGTTAATTGAAATTTATATTGTAGAAAAAAAATGGTAGGATAGCTGGAGTAAATAAGTTAATTGAAATTTATGTTGTAAAAAAAAAAATGGTAGGATAGCTGGAGTAAATAAGTTAATTGAAATTTATGTTGTAGAAAAAAAAATGGTAGGATAGCTGGAGTAAATAAGTTAATTGAAATTTATGTTGTAGAAAAAAAAATGGTAGGATAGCTGGAGTAAATAAGTTAATTGAAATTTATATTGTAGAAAAAAAAATGGTAGGGTAGCTGGAGTAAATAAGTTAATTGAAATTTATGTTGTAGAAAAAAAAAATGGTAGGATAGCTTGAATAAATAAGTTAATTGAAATTTATATTGTAGAAAAAAAAATGGTAGGATAGCTGGAGTAAATAAGTTAATTGAAATTTATGTTGTAGAAAAAAAAATGGTAGGATAGCTGGAGTAAATAAGTTAATTGAAATTTATATTGTAGAAAAAAAATGGTAGGATAGCTGGAGTAAATAAGTTAATTGAAATTTATGTTGTAGAAAAAAAATGGTAGGATAGCTGGAGTAAATAAGTTAATTGAAATTTATGTTGTAGAAAAAAAAATGGTAGGATAGCTGGAGTAAATAAGTTAATTGAAATTTATGTTGTAGAAAAAAAAAATGGTAGGATAGCTGGAGTAAATAAGTTAATTGAAATTTATATTGTAGAAAAAAAAATGGTAGGGTAGCTGGAGTAAATAAGTTAATTGAAATTTATGTTGTAGAAAAAAAAAATGGTAGGATAGCTTGAATAAATAAGTTAATTGAAATTTATATTGTAGAAAAAAAAATGGTAGGATAGCTGGAGTAAATAAGTTAATTGAAATTTATGTTGTAGAAAAAAAAATGGTAGGGTAGCTGGAGTAAATAAGTTAATTGAAATTTATGTTGTAGAAAAAAAATGGTAGGATAGCTGGAGTAAATAAGTTAATTGAAATTTATGTTGTAGAAAAAAAAATGGTAGGATAGCTGGAGTAAATAAGTTAATTGAAATTTATGTTGTAGAAAAAAAATGGCAGGATAGCTTGAGTAAATAAGTTAATTGAAATTTATGTTAGGTTAATGAAAAAAATATTTAAAGTTATTTTTAATAGTAATTTATGTTAGATTTATGAAAAAAAAATGTTTAAAGTTATTTTTAATAGTAATTTATGTTAGGTTTATGAAAAAAAATATTTAAAGTTATTTTTAATAGTAATTTATGTTAGATTTATGAAAAAAAAATATTTAAAGTTATTTTTAATAGTAATTTATGTTAGATTTATGAAAAAAAAATGTTTAAAGTTATTTTTAATAGTAATTTATGTTAGGTTTATGAAAAAAAAATATTTAAAGTTATTTTTAATAGTAATTTATGTTAGATTTATGAAAAAAAAATATTTAAAGTTATTTTTAATAGTAATTTATGTTAGATTTATGAAAAAAAAATGTTTAAAGTTATTTTTAATAGTAATTTATGTTAGGATTATGAAAAAAAAATATTTAAAGTTATTTTTAATAGTAATTTATGTTAGGATTATGAAAAAAAAATATTTAAAGTTATTTTTAATAGTAATTTATGTTAGATTTATGAAAAAAAATGTTTAAAGTTATTTTTAATAGTAATTTATGCCAGGTTTATGAAAAAAAAATATTTAAAGTTATTTTTAATAGTAATTTATGTTAGATTTATGAAAAAAAATATTTAAAGTTATTTTTAATAGTAATTTATGTTAGATTTATGAAAAAAAATGTTTAAAGTTATTTTTAATAGTAATTTATGCCAGGTTTATGAAAAAAAATATTTAAAGTTATTTTTAATAGTAATTTATGTTAGATTTATGAAAAAAAATGTTTAAAGTTATTTTTAATAGTAATTTATGCCAGGTTTATGAAAAAAAAATATTTAAAGTTATTTTTAATAGTAATTTATGTTAGATTTATGAAAAAAAATGTTTAAAGTTATTTTTAATAGTAATTTATGTTAGGTTAATGAAAAAAATATTTAAAGTTATTTTTAATAGTAATTTATGTTAGATTTATGAAAAAAAATGTTTAAAGTTATTTTTAATAGTAATTTATGTTAGGATTATGAAAAAAAAATATTTAAAGTTATTTTTAATAGTAATTTATGTTAGATTTATGAAAAAAAAAATGTTTAAAGTTATTTTTAATAGTAATTTATGTTAGATTTATGAAAAAAAAATGTTTAAAGTTATTTTTAATAGTAATTTATGTTAGATTTATGAAAAAAAATGTTTAAAGTTATTTTTAATAGTAATTTATGTTAGGTTTATGAAAAAAAATATTTAAAGTTATTTTTAATAGTAATTTATGTTAGATTTATGAAAAAAAATATTTAAAGTTATTTTTAATAGTAATTTATGTTAGGATTATGAAAAAAAAATATTTAAAGTTATTTTTAATAGTAATTTATGTTAGGTTAATGAAAAAAATATTTAAAGTTATTTTTAATAGTAATTTATGTTAGATTTATGAAAAAAAAAATATTTAAAGTTATTTTTAATAGTAATTTATGTTAGGATTATGAAAAAAAAATATTTAAAGTTATTTTTAATAGTAATTTATGTTAGGATTATGAAAAAAAAATATTTAAAGTTATTTTTAATAGTAATTTATGTTAGGATTATGAAAAAAAAATATTTAAAGTTATTTTTAATAGTAATTTATGTTAGGATTATGAAAAAAAAATATTTAAAGTTATTTTTAATAGTAATTTATGTTAGGTTAATGAAAAAAATATTTAAAGTTATTTTTAATAGTAATTTATGTTAGATTTATGAAAAAAAAAATATTTAAAGTTATTTTTAATAATAATTTATGTTAGGATTATGAAAAAAAAATATTTAAAGTTATTTTTAATAGTAATTTATGTTAGGATTATGAAAAAAAAATATTTAAAGTTATTTTTAATAGTAATTTATGTTAGATTTATGAAAAAAAATGTTTAAAGTTATTTTTAATAGTAATTTATGTTAGGATTATGAAAAAAAATATTTAAAGTTATTTTTAATAGTAATTTATGTTAGGATTATGAAAAAAAAATATTTAAAGTTATTTTTAATAGTAATTTATGTTAGGATTATGAAAAAAAAAAATATTTAAAGTTATTTTTAATAGTAATTTATGTTAGATTAATGAAAAAAATATTTAAAGTTATTTTTAATAGTAATTTATGTTAGATTTATGAAAAAAAAATATTTAAAGTTATTTTTAATAATAATTTATGTTAGGATTATGAAAAAAAAATATTTAAAGTTATTTTTAATAGTAATTTATGTTAGGTTAATGAAAAAAATATTTAAAGTTATTTTTAATAGTAATTTATGTTAGATTTATGAAAAAAAATGTTTAAAGTTATTTTTAATAGTAATTTATGTTAGGATTATGAAAAAAAATATTTAAAGTTATTTTTAATAGTAATTTATGTTAGGTCAATGAAAAAAATATTTAAAGTTATTTTTAATAGTAATTTATGTTAGATTTATGAAAAAAAAATGTTTAAAGTTATTTTTAATAGTAATTTATGTTAGATTTATGAAAAAAAAATGTTTAAAGTTATTTTTAATAGTAATTTATGTTAGGTTTATGAAAAAAAATATTTAAAGTTATTTTTAATAGTAATTTATGTTAGATTTATGAAAAAAAAATATTTAAAGTTATTTTTAATAGTAATTTATGTTAGGATTATGAAAAAAAAATATTTAAAGTTATTTTTAATAGTAATTTATGTTAGGTTAATGAAAAAAATATTTAAAGTTATTTTTAATAGTAATTTATGTTAGGTTTATGAAAAAAAAATATTTAAAGTTATTTTTAATAGTAATTTATGTTAGGATTATGAAAAAAAAATATTTAAAGTTATTTTTAATAGTAATTTATGTTAGGTTAATGAAAAAAATATTTAAAGTTATTTTTAATAGTAATTTATGTTAGGTTTATGAAAAAAAAATATTTAAAGTTATTTTTAATAGTAATTTATGTTAGGATTATGAAAAAAAAATATTTAAAGTTATTTTTAATAGTAATTTATGTTAGATTTATGAAAAACCCCGTTTAATTAAAATTTTATACTAATAAAGATAAAATTGTACTTTCTTTGAAAAAAAAATACATTTAAAGTTATTTTTAATAGTAATTTATGTTAGATTTATGAAAAACCCCGTTTAATTAAAATTTTATACTAATAAAGATAAAATTGTACTTTCTTTGAAAAAAAAATACATTTAAAGTTATTTTTAATAGTAATTTATGTTAGATTTATGAAAAACCCCGTTTAATTAAAATTTTATACTAATAAAGATAAAATTGTACTTTCTTTGAAAAAAAAATACATTTAAAGATTTTCATTTTCTGTAAGATAATTAATTAGTTATTAATTTAAAATTAACTCTATGTTATATTAAAATCAATAATTTTATAATTAATTTAAAATTAATTATATATTTAATAAATTTAATAATTTAATTATATTAATTAAATTTTTATAATTTTATATATTTTCTATTTTTTATAAAATTAATTATCTACTCATTAATTAAATTATTAATTTATAAAAATTGAAAATAATCAAAATTCATATAATTTTTATATTAAAAATTTATATAAAAAAAAAAAAAAAAAAAAATTTAATATGGCAGATTAGTGCAATGAATTTAAGCTTCATATATAAAATTATTAATTTTTATTAAAATAAATTGCCTGATAAAAGGGATACTTTGATGTAGTATTTATATAAAAATTTTTATATTTATTACTCTATTTTATATTAATAGAATTTATCTATTTCTAAAAGTTTCAAATACTTTTGTGCTACGTACACTAAATTATAAATTAAAAAATAAGCTAAAAAAGCTTTTAGGTTCATACCCTAACTATAAAGAAATTAATCTTTTTTTTTAAATATTTAAAAATTTATCAAAAATTTTATTTTTATTTATAGTTTGATTAGGCACTTTTATAGTAATTTCAGCAAATTCATGATTAACCCTGTGAATAGGGTTAGAAATCAATTTATTAGCATTTATTCCAATTTTGGTATCAAGTAGAAATTTAAATAATACAGAAGCTGCTCTAAATTATTTTCTAATTCAAGCTTTTGCTTCAACTATTCTTTTATTTTCAATAATTCTATTAATTATATATAATAATAATATATTTATAAATTTATTTTATTTATATGATATACCAATAAAATTAATAATATTAGCTTTAATAATAAAATTAGGGGCGGCCCCATTTCATTTTTGATTTCCTAATGTAATAGAAAATATTAACTGAATAAATAGAATATTATTAATAACCTGGCAAAAAATTGGACCTATAATTATTTTATCTTATTTTATTAAATTAAATGTTACATTTATCATTTTTATTTTATTATCTACTTTTATTGGGGCCTTTGGGGGGTTAAACCAAATTTCATTACGAAAATTAATAGCTTTTTCTTCAATTAACCATTTAGGATGAATATTTATTGCTATTATATATAACGAAAATATTTGAATTATATATTTTATTATTTATTCATTCTTAAATTTTTGTTTAATTTATTTATTTAAAATCTTTCAAATTTTTTACTTAAATCAGCTATATTCAATTTTTATTGAACATCCTTTATTGAAATTTACCTTATTAATCTCAATTCTTTCACTTGGGGGATTGCCCCCATTTTTGGGGTTTTTACCTAAATGATTAATCATTCAATTATTAAGACATATAAACTTAAATTTAATTAATTTATTTATTATTTCTATAAGATTAATTACTTTATTTTATTATTTAAAAATTAGATTTTCAGCTTTTATGATAAATTATAATGAATTAATTTTTTTTTATAAAAATTTCTTTTTTAATAAAAATTTACTGATTTTAATAAGTATTAATTTTTTCTCTTTTATAAGATTTTTTTTTATAATTGATTTAATGTACCTTTAGTTAACAAATTTATTTAATTTAAATTTTAAGTTAATAAAACTAATAACCTTCAAAGTTATAAATAAAAAAAAAAATTTTAAATTTAAGTATAAAAAACATATTTTAATGAATAAATGATTATATTCTACTAATCATAAAGATATTGGAACATTATATTTTATTTTCGGGGCTTGATCTAGAATAGTGGGGACCTCTTTAAGAATATTAATTCGTGCTGAACTAGGGTGTCCTAATGCTCTAATTGGGGACGATCAAATTTATAATGTAATTGTAACAGCCCATGCTTTTATTATAATTTTTTTTATAGTAATACCTATTATAATTGGGGGGTTTGGAAACTGACTAGTCCCATTAATATTAAGAGCCCCTGATATAGCTTTTCCGCGATTAAATAATATAAGATTTTGACTTTTACCCCCCTCATTAACTTTATTATTAACTAGAAGATTAGTAGAAAGAGGGACAGGGACAGGGTGAACTGTTTATCCCCCTCTGTCGTCAACAATTTCCCATTCTGGGGCATCAGTTGATTTATCAATTTTTTCACTTCACTTAGCAGGTATTTCCTCAATTTTAGGAGCAGTAAATTTTATTTCAACTATTATTAATATACGGGCCCCCGGAATATCGTTTGATAAAATGCCTTTATTTATCTGATCAGTATTAATTACAGCTATTCTTTTATTATTATCATTACCCGTATTAGCAGGGGCTATCACTATGCTATTAACTGATCGAAACTTAAATACATCCTTCTTTGACCCTGCGGGAGGGGGGGATCCTATTTTATACCAACACTTATTTTGATTCTTTGGCCATCCTGAAGTATACATTTTAATTCTGCCAGGATTTGGAATAATTTCTCATATTATTAGTCAAGAAAGAGGAAAAAAAGAAACTTTTGGGTCTCTAGGGATAATCTATGCTATATTAGCAATTGGATTATTAGGATTTATTGTGTGAGCTCATCATATATTTACAGTGGGAATAGATGTTGATACTCGGGCTTATTTTACTTCAGCTACAATAATTATTGCTGTCCCTACAGGAATTAAAATTTTTAGTTGATTAGCAACATTGCACGGAACTAAATTTTATTATTCACCAGCTTTATTGTGATCATTAGGATTCGTATTCTTATTTACAGTGGGGGGTTTAACAGGAGTAATTTTAGCAAATTCATCAATTGATATTATTCTACATGATACTTATTATGTTGTCGCACACTTTCATTATGTATTATCTATAGGGGCAGTGTTTGCAATTATAAGAGGATTCGTTTTCTGATATCCTTTATTAACTGGAGTTAATATAAATGAAAAATTATTAAAAATTCAATTTAGAGTTATATTTTTAGGAGTAAATTTAACATTTTTTCCTCAGCATTTTTTAGGTTTAGCTGGTATACCCCGACGATACTCCGATTATCCTGATTCTTATTCAGCTTGAAATATTATTTCATCTATTGGCTCAACTATTTCATTTTTAAGAATTTTAATATTTATTTATATTATTTGAGAAAGAATAATTTATCAACACCAAGTAATCTTTTCAACTCAAATAAATTCATCAATCGAATGAATACAAAAGTTTCCGCCAGCAGAGCATAGTTATGACCAATTACCTATTTTAAACATTAATTAATTAATATTAATTATTGTTATATATATATATATATATATATATATATATATATATATTGCTACATGATCTAACTTAAATTTACAAGATAGAACTTCCCCTTTAATGGAACAATTAATTTATTTTCATGATCACTCACTATTAATTTTAATTTTAATTACTGTTCTTGTTTCGTATTTAATAATTATATTATTTTTTAACTCGTTTACAAATCGATTTCTGTTAAGAGGTCAAACTATTGAAATTATTTGAACAATTATTCCAGCTATTATTTTAATATTTATTGCCTTACCATCATTACGATTATTATACTTATTAGATGAAATTAGAAGTCCTTTAATTACTTTAAAAACAATTGGTCATCAATGATATTGAAGATATGAATATTCAGATTTTAATTCAATTGAATTTGACTCATATATAATTCCTGTTAATGAAATAAAACTAAATAATTTTCGACTACTAGATGTAGATAACCGAATCATTCTACCCTTTAATACTAAAATTCGTATTTTAATTTCAGCAGCTGATGTTATTCATTCATGAACTATCCCATCTTTAGGGGTAAAGGTTGATGGGACTCCTGGACGGTTAAATCAAACAAATTTTTTAATTAATCGCCCGGGGTTGTTTTTTGGCCAATGTTCAGAAATTTGTGGCGCCAATCATAGGTTTATACCAATTGTTATCGAAAGAGTAAAATTAAATTATTTTATTAATTGAATTAAAAATTTTTCTTAATTTAATATTATTTATGTTTATAATTTATTCATTAAATGACTGAAATGTAAGTACTGGTCTCTTAAACCATTTTATAGTAATTTAACAAATACTTTTAATGATATTTTTAAAAATTAGTTAAATTATAACCTTAGAATGTCAAACTAAAATTATTAATATTTTAATATTTTTAAATCCCTCAAATAGCCCCTATTAATTGATTAACTTTATTTTTTATAATATGTATAATTTTCTTAATATTTAACTTACTTAATTATTTTACATTTAAAATTAATAATAATAATAATAAATTTAATAGTAATAATAATAATAATAATAATTTTATATGAAAATGATAACTAATCTATTTTCTGTGTTTGACCCCTCAACAACCTTATTTAATTTATCATTAAACTGATTAAGAACTTTCTTTGGGTTATTATTTATTCCATCAATATTTTGAATTATCCCGTCTCGTTATAGATTTATTTGAACAACTATTATTAATAAACTCCATTCAGAATTTAAAATCTTAATTAATTCACCTTATAATGGTAGAACATTAATATTTATTTCTTTATTTTCAATAATCTTGTTTAATAATTTTCTAGGACTATTTCCGTATATTTTTACTAGAACAAGGCACATAGTAATAACTCTATCGTTAGCTCTTCCGTTATGATTATCTTTTATAATTTATGGATGATTATTAAATACTCAACATATATTTGTTCATCTAGTACCTCAAGGAACTCCCTCTATATTAATAATATTTATAGTATGTATTGAAACAATTAGAAACGTAATTCGCCCAGGCACATTAGCCATTCGATTAACAGCAAATATAATTGCAGGGCATTTATTAATAACGCTTTTAGGAAATACGGGAAATTCTTTAATAAGTTATATAATTATTCTATTATTAATTGTCCAAATTTTATTATTAATATTAGAATGTGCAGTAGCTATTATTCAATCTTATGTATTTACAGTATTAAGAACTCTTTATTCTAGAGAAGTAACATAATTAAATTAATGAAAATTCACTGAAACCACCCATTCCATTTAGTAGACTTTAGGCCATGGCCTATTACAGGAGCAATCAGAACATTCACATTAGTATCAGGATTAGTTAAATGATTTCATCAATATGAAATTAATTTATTATTATTAGGGATTATTATTACATTATTAACAATATTTCAATGATGACGAGATATTTCACGTGAGGGTACTTTTCAAGGTCTTCACACTTCTAATGTAGTTAATGGGTTAAAATGGGGGATAATTCTATTTATTATTTCAGAAATTTTTTTTTTTATCTCTTTCTTTTGAAGGTTTTTTCATAGAAGTTTATCACCTGCTATTGAACTAGGTATAAATTGACCCCCTTTAGGGATTTTACCTTTTAATCCATTCCAAATTCCTTTATTAAATACTGTAATTTTATTAACATCAGGGATTTCAGTAACTTGAGCACACCATAGATTAATAGAAAGTAATTATTCACAATCCCTTAATAGATTAATTATTACAATTATATTAGGTATTTATTTTACTATATTACAAGCATATGAATATATTGAAGCCCCGTTTTCAATTGCAGATTCAATTTATGGGTCATCATTTTTTATAGCAACAGGATTCCATGGGATCCATGTTTTAATTGGGACTACTTTCCTATTTGTATGTCTTATACGACATTTAAATTCACATTTTTCCTCAAATCATCATTTTGGGTTTGAAGCAGCTGCTTGATACTGGCATTTTGTTGATGTAGTATGATTATTTTTATATATTTCAATTTACTGATGAGGAGGATAAAAATATTATTATTATTATAATATATATATATATATATATATATATATATATATATATATAATTTATATAATATAAATAGTATATATAACTTCCAATTATAAAGTTTAAAAATTTTAATATAAATAATTTTTTCCTTATTTATAAATATATTAATTATTTTTATTATTTCAAATATTATAATAATTTTAGCATCCATTTTATCAAAAAAATCATTTTATGATCGGGAAAAAAACTCCCCATTTGAATGTGGGTTTGACCCAAAGAGATCTTCTCGTCTCCCATTTTCACTTCGATTTTTTTTAATTACTATTATTTTCTTAATCTTCGATGTAGAAATTACATTAATCCTCCCTATAATCCCTATAATATTTAATGCTAGATTAATTGACTGGTTTGCCACCTCATCATTTTTTATTATTATTTTATTAATAGGGTTATTCCACGAATGAAATCAAGGGGCTCTTGAGTGGTCTAATTAATTTTCTTTATTATAAGTTAATATATATATATATATATATATATATATATATATATATATATATATATTGAATATAATTTACTTCAAAATATTTGATTTGCATTCAAAAAAGATTATTAATTAATTAATTATTCAAATATCAATAATAAATATTAATTAGATGGCTGATAAAAGTAATAAACTGTAAATTTATAAATAAGAAATTTCTTTCTAATTATTTATAATTTATGTATACATATATATATATATATATATATATATATTATAGTCAAAACTATGACATTAGACTGCAATTCTAAAGGAAAATTTATAATTTTAATATAATTATAGAAAACAAGGAAAGTATAAATTTTAAACTTCTAATTTAAATAAATATGGGGACTTCCATTTACTTTTTTAAACAAATTTTATAGTTTATATAATTTAAGGAAAATATTGCATTTTCAGCGCAATTTTATAATATTTATTATTTTAAATATATATATATATATATATATATATTAATATTAATTATATTTTTAATAAATTTTATTAATATTTAAAAATAAATTTATTTCCATAATAGCTTCAATATTATACTCTAAATATAAGCTATTTAAATATTTATAAAAAAAAAAAAATAAAATAATTCATATTAAAAATCTTAATAAATATAATTTAACATTATTAAAATGAATAATTTGATAAATTTTAGTAATATAGATTATTTTATTAAATAAATTTTTTGACCCAAAATATTCTCTTCAACCTTGATCCATAATTTTTATTATCCCCCCTAACTTTAAAGGCATTTTAATAATAAATACGGTAGATAAAAAAGGCATAAATCATATATTTATAAAAAAAATTACAAATTTATTTAGCCTTAAAGATTTATTATAAAAATATAATGAACCTAAAGATATTATATAACCTGAAACACCCCCAATTAAACAAACAAATAAAGTTATTAATTTTATTCTTATTGTTAAACTAATTATTAAAGGAGAAGGAAATATTAATCATATTAATAAAGAACCTCTAATTATTGATATAAATACTAATAATATTATACTTTTTAACATTAATCACCTTTCATCATTTAAAGGATGTAAAGATATACTATTAAATTCCCCAACTATAGAATAATATACTAAACGAAAAGAATACCTAACTGTTAAACCAGTAGAAAAAAAATAAATAAAATAAATAAATATATTTATATAAGAAAAAGAAGCTATTTCTAAAATTAAATCTTTTGAATAAAACCCAGCTATAAAAGGTATTCCACATAAAGCTAAATTAGAAATATTAAATAAAGAAGAAGTTAAAGGCATATTTAAACATAAGCCCCCTATTATTCGAATATCTTGGCTATTTATTATATTGTGAATAATAGAGCCGGCACATATAAAAAGTAAAGCTTTAAATATTGCGTGAGTTAATAAATGAAAAAAAGCTAATTTTATAAAACCCATAGACAAAATTATTATTATTAAGCCTAATTGTCTTAAAGTAGATAAAGCAATAATTTTTTTTAAATCAAATTCAAAATTTGCTCCCAGCCCTGATATAAATATTGTTAACCCAGAAATTAATAATATATATTGACCTAATAATCTTATTGATATTAAATAATTAAAACGAATTAATAAATATACCCCAGCAGTAACTAAAGTAGAAGAATGGACTAAAGCTGAAACAGGGGTAGGGGCAGCTATTGCAGCAGGCAATCAGGAAGAAAAAGGAAGTTTAGCTTCTTCTTAGTCATAGACAGGCCAATTCTCTCG
>NW_023503725.1:0-13519 GCF_014529535.1 Bradysia coprophila | reverse complement strand
CTTTATCAGCGTTCTATCCTCGCTTGCTCGTCCGCTTGATACCACATTTCATATAGGCTTCTTTTTCTTTTCTTTTTTTTCATTTCGGCTTTTCTTACAATTTACGTCCTTATCCAGATTCAGATTTTGATTGATTATCTTACAGCTTGTTCAAATTCGCGCTTTTTCAATTGCTCTTACAATTCTGATTTTTGGAAAATATCTGCTTTCAGAAGTTGGTTTAATGTAATTCATCCTGTTCTCTTCTGTTTTGCATTTCAAACAAGACTCTTGACAATGTATATTCATATAAAAGTCCCACTGATATCTGTCACCAGCTTAATGCAATCTCTCTCTTTCTCTGCTAATTCTGAGTTTATTCATCTTTTTTTTGGGGACTCATCTAAGTGGGTGTGTGTGAGGTGTGATTTGAAGTGATGGTGGTAGGTTAACGTTCGAATGTCCGTAAATGTCAACATATGCATTACATACTGTGCCAGACGTCGTCTGTAAAAATGAGAAATCCCAGCATCGGATATGGCATACTGTCTAAACTAAACATCGTTTATATCAGATTTTCGCCCTTAAGAATTCGGGTACAAGAGATTCTCATGACACTGCATATCCATATAAAATGAATATTGTACTCGACAGTTACTTCTATATGAGACGTTAAGAACCTCTTCTTAGTGGACTTATCGCTCTCTCGTTCTTCTTATGAGTGGACATTCGTCTAACTCTAGATCATTGTCTTGCTTAACACGACTGAGTACCATGCGGCAATTTGCTCCAGCTAAGCTTCTTCTCTTTCGATTTGAGAATTACGCGGGATCAAAGGGTTCGTCGAGCGTATCAATGGCCGACTAGTTGCTGGGTTTGAAAACTCAAAATTAACTCGAACAAATTGAAATTCCATCAAAAGCTATGGCAAGCGCAAATTGCTCACAAAAATGACTATAATGCTGTCCGGTAACATGGGCCAAGTGTCTGCAAATCATTGAAGAATAACCGTTTCTAGTTATTAGATGTATGAAAATCACGAGTGAATAGATGATGCTGTATTTACACGTCAAGCTTGCGGTCATTATACCAATACCATACATGTGTGGTGTCATTCCAAAGCTAAGACCAATTAGGGAAAGAGTTTTTTGATGTTTTTGTTGCTATTTGGATGCACAGGAACCGTCACAAGTTCGCCTAAATAATCAAACTTTTACCCATACTTTCAACTGCTCGTAATCGTCAGGGTTGCGTTCTACCCCATGATCGACCCCGAAAGTACATTCATTACGTTAACCAATGACACCCCACACGCCCATGTAGCTGTCATGTTGCCGGAGAAATTTCCAGATGAAAAGTGCATGTTTTCGGTTTTGGATCACCTCTCGCTAGCCATACAAGAATCGAAGAAATTAAAAAAAAAAAGATTTTTGGCCTCTGGGAACCAATACTTATCTAGGCACATATCAAAAAGTCCACTTTAAAAATCTATGAAATAAAGTGCATTTTCACTCACTACAACATCGCAAAACAAAACCGAGAAACTACAAACTATGGTAGGCTACCTCTATGGTTTAAAATAGGCAAGAGCATTTATATACAAACATTGTAAACGTAAATAATCGCTGAAAACTCCATAAGAAACATGTGTTGGCGATTTTAATAATGTTTGTGCGATGGATATTTATATATAAATGTGAAATGTTTGTTTTGTGTTTTATAAGGTATATACACACAGAGCGTATATATACGGTTCTTCATCGTAACACTGATCTCATTCACCTTTCCTGATCACATAATTTTAAAAATAAAAAAAAGAGAAAATTTTCAAAGATTCGTTTAATTAATCAGAAAAATGTGACAAAATAAATGACTGAGACACATTTGAATAAATCGTTTTTTGTTTTTAGAAAAATATAAGACAGAGAGAGAGAGAGCTGGCATATATACTAAATGAAGAACAAAAAAACTTCTTATCAGAGTGCCAATTCTCGAGAACAAAATGTTGACTCACTCTTAATTAATAAAATAAACAAAAACTGTCGTCTAATCTGAACAAAAGTATAATTTTGGTCGTATTCATTTCCAAAAATCTTAGTTTTTTGTTATATTATTTAAGTCCATAATCATTCTTCATAGAAACGACCTTACGTCTTCAATACAAAAATTGACTGATCGACGAAAATTTGCATAAATAAAATGAGTTTCAGTTGACGATCGATAATTAAATATCCTTTTTATAATCAATGGAAACTTTAATGATCATTCCATTTCCAATGACGACATCTGTTTATTCAAGAAGACATTTGTTTTTATCGAGTCAACACTGGCAGTGATCAATATCAGTACATTACTTACCAATGGGACAAATCATGAAAATGTTGCTTTTTTGTGGTGCCGATCCAAGGCGAAGCCGAGGTCGGTAACACGTAAAAAGTCATTTCCATTGTCTCATTGTCAAGTACCCAAAACTTGAGGTATAGTTTAGCCGCCATTAAGTAAGTGTAAGCTAAGTTCGCTTACCCTATTGAGTAATAGTAGATTACGTCTTTGTTTTGGAACTTTTTATTTTACCAAGTGTGGCGTTTGCAACTCGAGCCGAAGACGAGGGATGCAACCACACTTGGCAAAATACAAAGTTCCAAGCAATTACGTAAGTTATTTACTCACTAGGCCCCCGGGAAATGAGTTTAAACGCTCATGTCAATGAAGTGATGACTTATTTCCCGGGGGACAATGAGTAAAAGAATTTGAACTCAATAAAAGCGTTTAATTACAATTGACACTCCGAAATTCTAGTAAAAACAAACCAACGGATTAGACCATATTTTAATAATAAATTAAGTAAAAACTGTGTTAACTCGTTGTGTTAAGTATTTTTTGTCTCTGTCCTGTACCGCAAAATTTTTTTTTATTTCATTCTTCAAACATTCATTTAATATTCCGCAAACAAACGTGCGAACATTCATACCATACCAACAATTCTCTTTTTACACATTATATATATCTCACACTCTTGTACTTAAGTTGAATAAATTTATTTTGGTTGAATTGGTGGACTCTCTGATGTTATGATGATATAGCAAGGTTTTGTGTAATATGGCCGGATTGACGGTATCCAATTACACATTAATAAATCATTCGTTTTATTATGTTCACATTACGTCATCTCTCTCACCTTAAGCACACCAAAAGCGATGACGTTTTTTAGTTAATTTACGAAAACAACAAAACATGACTTAAACGTTCGATGTTGAGACGCCTCTCGTTTCGCGAAACTTGTCTATTGAATCGTAGCCATAGGCCAAGGTTGCTAAAATGCTGCAAATCTGTGTCAATGTGCATAAAAATGGAAAAGGAAATTTAATGAGACCGATTGAAACGCATTGATACAATGTATGATAGGAGAGTCTCATTGCTTGTTATAACTTACCGATGCAATTAACGTGCCAATGAATCGTCCGAGTATAAAATTGGTGAACAAATAGTACCAACAAGCTCGGATTATGTCAATTGAACCAACCACGTAGAATATGGTCAAAATGATGCAAATGATGAGTTCGATTTTTTGGAAAATCGCCGATTGACGCAAACTGGATTTGCAGACCAGTAACAGCAACAGGATCAGTGTGACCAAAAATGCGGTTCCAGCTGCCGAATTGTATTGTGCTACATGGACTCCGGCGATGTTACAAGCCAGTAAACCGATAAATCCAAATGTCTGAAATAGGACGAACGAGTTGAAGTTGGATATTTGAGCGGAGATAAACAAACCGATTAAAAACACACTTAACACCAGGGTTAAGGAAAGGTATTCTTAGAAACCCTACTTAGTATAGGATACGTCTAGGAGGGATTCTTTTGAAAAACAGCCTACCGAAATCGGACGCATTTTCCAGTGGACTTTTTTATATGTGCCTAAAAAGGACTGCGACCCTAGAACCCAAAACCACTCTCAAAAAAATTCTTCGAAGCTTTTATGGCTGGTGAAAGGTGATCAAAAACCGAAAATTTGCACTTTTCTTACCAAAATTTCTCCGGGTACACGAGCCGTACATGGTCTTGTGGGGTGTCATTAGAAAGGTAATCACATGTGCTATTGAGCCGAATAGAGACTCATTGGTTTTAAAATTAATCCACACTGAAATATGTGCAGTTGAAGTTTTCAACCGAAAACTTGCACTTTTCTTACCAATATTTCTCCAGTTACACGAGCCGTACATAGTGGTGTGGGGTATCATTTGAAAGGTAATTTTATGTGCTTTTGGGCCAAATAGGGTCTTATGGGGTTTGGATGCATATGCGATGAAATATGAGAAGTTGAAATGTTTAAGTGTCCATATTTCATCGCATATGCATCCAAACCCCATAAGACCCTATTTGGCCCAAAAGCACATAAAATTACCTTTCAAATGATACCCCACACCACTATGTACGGCTCGTGTAACTGGAGAAATATTGGTAAGAAAAGTGCAAGTTTTCGGTTGAAAACTTCAACTGCACATATTTCAGTGTCGATGAATTTTAAAACCAATGAGTCTCTATTCGGCTCAATAGTACATGTGATTACCTTTCTAATGACACCCCACAAGACCATGTACGACTCGTGTACCCGGAGAAATTTTGGTAAGAAAAGTGCAAGTTTTCGGTTTTCGATCACCTTTCACCAGCCATAAAAGCTTCGAAGAATTTTTTTGAGAGTGGTTTTGGGTTCTAGGGTCGAAGACCTTTCTAGGTACCTATAAAAAGTTCCACTAGAAAACACGTTCGATTTCGGTAGGCTGTTTTTCAAAAGAATCCCTCCTAGACTGTTTAGACTCTGTTGGATAGTTCAACCGAATTTCGTTTCATTTTTGTTATAATTCACTGAACTATTACACGTATAGGATTATGACTGGGAGTGGAAGACTAGTCATCATCCAGCCACTGTCGCCGTGGCCTGATGAGATGACAGTAAATTAAATTTTTTAAGTTATTCACAAAACGATATCTCGTTGGATCGAAACAGTGGTTTACACACGGCAAGCTTATCCGATATATCGAAAATCTACTACTTCTGTTGTTTCAATTATTTTTTAGTTTCTGACAGAACATCTTTCACTTCGTCTAATCTCCCATACATTATGCTGTATAAGCGAAAGGCTTATAAAGTTTGTATCTAGGCTCTCCAACTTAGCCCTAAACACTTAATTCCAACAAACATACTGTTCCTTCTTAAGTAAAAAAAAAATTGAACAAAAAATCTATTCTGATCGAAGCGTGTGCTATCGAAATTCTAAGGTTCATTCGCTTTGTCTAAATATAAAATATTCCTAATCAAATTCCATACGACATACCAAACAGCTTATTTTCGCTTTTCCGGGCGTGGTATTCAAATATGATGAATCGTATTCCATTTTTCGATTTTTTTTTTCTCGTTACCCACGGCAAATATAATCTTCAAAACACAAAACAACAATTACGTGTCCCGCTGTTTACAAAACTTGTGCAGTGAATGCAATATCACCAAAAACAATAAAATAATTTTTTCAACAACAATGAACGTATAGGAGGAAAGGCGATAAGGCGACTAAAAGACTTTCAAAACGCAACTGTTGATCTTATGAGCAACGAACGCCGAATGTTCTCAGAGAATCGAATGAAAAATAAAATAATTTATTCATTTCAGTAAATATATTAACTGTCCCACACTCTTGGCAGTTACTCCATACGTAAAGAATTTACAAAATCAGTGTAAAAAAATACGGTGACAGAGAGTGTTTCACTATGCCGATTATTACAGGCCATTGCGTCGTATAAGCTCAGGTATTTTGACACAGTTCTGCTGTCAAAAGTCTATCTTATGGTTTTGAGGTGGAATCAATGGAAGCAAACCCAATCTTATATGAAGATATGATCCAAACACATTCTTACAACGTGGAACACATGTAAAAACATAGCTAACGCCGACCCGTACGAAACACCTATTCGTATCAAAAGCCTTTAATGTGAAACTCTTCATTTCTCTTACTTCATTTTCTTCTCTGCTGAAAAACTATTCTTCCTTTTAAATCACTTACATTATCCACTCTTTGCCTTGTTAGCATATACAATTAAATTGCCGGAGGCAATATAGACAGCCCCGTACGAAGTCAAATTTCATAAATTCCTATTTAAACAGCTATATACCGCTATATTTACCTATATTTCACTACAAATAAACATTCCACAAATGAATTTGCTATTTTATAGCTCTATATGCCTGTATATAGCTCAATATAGGTGAATATAGATGTCCATATATGGAATGCCTGAAACACCCCACACACATAACAAATTATTTCCATGTTAACATAAACACTCTAAGTACCATTTTTCCCACTTTATATCACTTTTTATAAAATCCAATATGGCCGCCGGCAGCCATTTTGTTAGGAGACCGGAAATAGTACCGACGCTTTACATTCGTTAATACCTTTCAAACAAAAAAAAAATTCATGAAATTCGGTCAAAATTTACTCGAGATATTGTCAAAATACACCACGTTCACTGTACTTCCGAGTAGCCAGATAAGAGCTCACTCCAAGAGACCTAGCTCACGCTCCGGAGAACATAATTTCATAAACTTTTTTTTCCCTGATTGGTACGGTCAATACCTATCTAATAAAGCTAAAACAGACGAAATATGTTCAAATGTGGCCGACCTACAAGCAAAAACTGCTTGCCGCCCTGTGCCTGTTCCACACCAAGGGGTCTAACTCACGAGTCGGTCATCCAATTTCCATAAACTTTTTTTGTTGTCGATCGGTATTGTAAATACCTTTTATTTGACGTATCACTTACAAGTTTAACGTTTAAATGTCCGGAGATATCTTCGAAAAACCGTAAAGCACTTATTGGGCCACAGCTCGGGAGGGGTCGATCCAAAATCACTCATCTTCGAACTTAGCCTGTCTTTTGACATTACCAAACGGGAAAAAAAAGAATTTTCAAAATCGGATGCGTTTTTACTCAAGTTATCGTGCAGACAGACAGACGGACAGACAGACGGACAGACGGACGGACAGACAGACAGACGACAGACGGACAGACAGACGGACATTTTTTTTCTCGCGGATTTGGCATCTCTAGACAACCACAATAGGTTTCCCCTTACTCAGGGAGTCCAATTCGACGTGTTACAAACGTATGCGTAAACCTATAAGACCCCAGTACTTCGTACGGGTCTAAAGAACATATTTTCTCCTTAATCAGTACTAGTCAAGTGCGAGTTGTCCAAAAAAGCCGTTTCGCTCATATTGAATGTAGAAAGCGATTTTATGGTTGATTATCGTAGATGGATCGACCAGTAACTCAAATCGAGATGTTGCCAAGCTGGGATCGGCCTGGTATGGTCTAGGGGGCCGACGTTGCCTAACACTTCTTTTCGCTCTATGAAATTTTGATTTTTGAAAATTTATTTAAAAATATCAAATGAAATATTTTTGACATGGTTCCATGGGCGAAATTATTCCAAATGGTGTCTATTTTATGTTAAAAATAAAAAAGCATTTACCGGATTTTCCAGATTTGCACACTTTTTTGTATTGATGGGCGCCATCTTGAATTACAGCGCCACATGCATACTTTTTCAAGCACTTATATTTTCCTCGTATGCAGAAAGGTTCAAGGAACACAGGAATTTTTTCCCACTCAATTCGGATTAAAATTCAATTTTACAGAGCCGAAAGAAGCTTTAGCTGACGGCGGCTCCCTCGCCCAAACCAGGTCGATCCCAGCTTGGCAACATTGCGATTCGAGTTCGTGGCCGACCTACCTACGATAATCAACCATAAAATCGCTTTTTACATTCAATATGAGCGAAAGGTCAACTCGCACCAGACTAGTACAATTCGATCCAACTTTTAAACCACGACAACGGACTATACTATCTATAAATATGCATAATATCAAAGCTCGTCATGTTTCTACGGATATTATGAATATAAAATTATAAAATCAAAGAGATGATCTTATACAAATTGAATCTTTTTGATTTTAGAAGCTATGTGTGAAGGTAAATTGGTGTCTGGTATCATGGGTACCTATCTAATATGTTCGCAAAGATGTAACCTGGAATTTTATTCCTTAGAGTTGGGTATAACGACTTTTAATAACTTGAACATCACAGACAAACTAAGTGACATTGAAAGCTTTATTTTGGTACCTAAGCGAGACAATACTGAAAAATACTCGATTTTAAATGTTTCGGTTACAAAGAAGTCTCAGTTTAATAGACGAATTATTTAAAACGATTAGATTGTAAAAGAACAACTGATGATCGATCGTTTGACTGGCATAGCACTGCTCCTAGCATTAACATATAAAATATTCGGAGGCTGGATATAGGTGGGAGTAGATGTTCGACTACTGGTAAAATATTCGGACACAGTAATATACAAAAAGCGGATTATGAGCCTGAAATACGCCAATTTGTTGATCGTATTTTAGTGATCGAAAATTTGAGCTGGTTGTCAGTTTCGAAACAACAGTTTCCTGCAAGTCAACAATGTCTTCATTAGGACAAAAACTGAGCAAGGGGAAGAGAATTTTTCTCAGAGATGAATGAGCCGATTCTCCGAAAAACCGGTTTGAAACGAACCAAAATAATAGGTTCGGTTTGGACTGAATCGAAAATATCAATTTTCCCGGAATTCCGGCAATTCTCTGATTTTCCTTCTACCATCCAGAAATGTTGGTAATATGTTGCATAGGCAAGAATGATGTTTGTATTTAGTCTTACTTACAGTAGTTGTGAAAAACATCGATTCCGCTTATTTCACCTTAAGACGAACTCATTTTTCATTTAAATTTAACAGAATCTATCGAGTTCAACAAATGAATGAACGTAATCTCACTTGCAGAAAATTGAAAACTTTGAACAATTTTTTTTAATTGCAATTGATCTCAAATGTTTTGACTTAAATCGAAAAAGCGTACTCCTTTTCTTCAGGTAGAGACAGTGAGCTAGATAATTTTATTCGTAAATACGGAGCGCTATTGGTAGGCATGTTACTAAAAAATATCAATTTGAGTTCCAAACAACGATTTTATTTCGATTTAGAGCATTATTATGAGCAAAAAAATCATTCTAGGGTATAACCAAAATGTTTTTAGTTTTTTTTATAAAGCTGATTTTCTATTCATAACATGTACAACCCGATGGAGAAGGGTCATTTGCCAAATGAAGAAGGACATTTTGTTTACTTCTTTGCTAAATATCCCGATTCTTTCACAAGTAAATTTTCCGCAATTTCGACTGAATAAAAAGATGGCGCGCTATGCACGCATGTTGAAGAAGGTTTCTGACTTCGCTTATTTTCTTAATTTTTCACGATACTTTACTGAATTAAAAATTAATTATTAAATAAAATATAAAAATGTTTTGTTTGGATGATAAAATTTCCAAATAATCGATATCAATCGAATGTTTTATCGATAATCGATAAAAAATATCGGACTTGATAATCAATAAATCAATCCACTGATAATCGAATTATCAGTCGATATTTACTGATGATCATTCGATATTTACTGATTATCAGTCGATATTTATCGATTATCAATAAAGCATTCGATTGATATTGGTTTCCTGAAAATGTCGATAATCGATTCTAGGGAAATAATCGATAGTTTATCAATCGATTGAATTATCGAACATGCCTAGCTATTGGCCTAAATGGTTTGTACGTGGACGCTGAGATGTAATCAAATCAAAATCTCATACAACAGATTTTCATTTTATGCACTAGCGGCTTGCATTTGCAAGTAAATGTTTACAGCTCACTGTCTCTACCTGAAAGAGCTTACGTATTTAATTCCAAAACATTGGAGATTAACATGTTACATGCGGTAAGCATATATAACCAGCTTTATTATCGGGTCTATTACTTCGATCGATCAAAATATTTTTAATCTGTTGATTTCAAATCTTGTACTTCATTTTCCTTAACATTCATTTTACTAAGTGATCATTATTACCCAGAGCTTGTCATTGGAAAAAGAGCCGTAATAGTGTAGTTGATAAGGACCATTTATACGAGAACATTTACACTCGTATAAAAGCTGGGCTACCTCTCTAAAAGTTAACTTTTCTCATTGTAAAGTAGGTAAAATTATCAGTAGATTCCTTAATGATAATTTTACCTGGTTTGCAATGAGAAAAATAAACTTTTAGAGAGGTAGCCCAGCTTTTATACGAGTGTAAACGTTCTCTTATAAATGGTCCTGATCAACTGCACTATAAGATTTTTGCACACTCTTCAAAATCAATCCGTTACATATCGTCGATAAACAGTTTTCCTACATTTCCATTCTTTTCCACGTTTACCAACCTTACCAAAATGAAAATTGCCGGGCGCTTTTTTCCCACATGTTTTTGACATTTCCGATGGTATGAACTCGGGTTGTATAAACAAAAACATTGTCGTTGTCATTTTTAACATAATTTGGTTTTGTGATTCGTCTTTTTTAATCCGCAAATCAGTTGCTAAATATTTGTATTTATCTTTGTGTAATCATTGTGTATCGTCATGGCAAAGTAAGTTGATGATTTCGTGGTTTTCGTAAAAAACCGGTCTCGGATAACCCTGAAACGGGCGTCTCGAAATCAATAACAAAGCAAGTCGATAATGCAAGATCTCATGTAAACTATCACTTGATTCGATTACACATAATGTCTTTTCGTCTCCTAGTTCGATAGTTCCCGAGGTTCAAATTCAGAAAATTATTTGTTTATCGCTTTAATCATCAGATCTGTTGATTTTTCATCCGAAGCGACTAAAATCATTGGATTTGACTCTAATAGACTGTTACGGTCAGAGCTAGAGAACCGAAAACTAGTTAATTATAACTTGCCTTGGGGTACATGTCAAAATATTGCTTTCTCTTTCAACATGTTACGTTGAGAGCGAGAGGACCGAAGACCAAATTCTATTATAAGTTGTCTTGGGGTACTTGCCAACATATTTCTTTCTCTTTCATCATAACACTCTATACTCCCAGATCTCTGAAAACTGTACCAATGATTTCGTTCATGCTCATTCCGTTCTGTGATGACCCGGATTCGTACCCACTGTTTCAATTGTTGTCAAATCGGGTAGAAGAAATGAGTAGCAGGCCCGCTGCCAATATAACACACATAACATAACGTAAAATTCAGATTTGTTTCATCGAAATATTTCAGATTCGATAATTCAAGTAATAATTCATCATTGGACTCGATAACGATCGTAAAATCTGAACCGTTCGATCAGGATCTGTGCGACACGAATGAAAGTAGCGTTTATTGGTGAGTATAAACCGAAATACTGTCAAGTTCGCCGAATTAATTTCCGATTTATTGCCTTCAGTGAAACGGTATCCAGCGACTCTTCGCTACGTCAACAGGTGGAATATAAGACAGAGTATACTTCGGATACGACACGAATGTACAAGTGTGAAGAATGCGGTCATATGAACAGGATAACACAACCGCAAGAGGACGGATTTTTCGACAATAGTCAGGCGATTGAGATCTGTAAGTCATGCTCCTTTTACATGGTCACCAGACGCACCAAATTAATTTTTTGTTGGTTTTGTAGCACATGTAGCGTCAGCGTTTCAGGTGTCAATTGATCCCACATCTAAGCAATTGAAAAGCAACCCGGTGCCATCTCAATCAAACCAAATGTTTCATAACCAGGAAAGCCACAGCGGAAACAATGGTGGTGTGTATGGTGCGAAGAAAGTCAAAAGACTCAGCTATCCAGGTGATGTTGGTGCCGACGAAGAACTGGAAGATGAAACGGCACAGAAATATTTGGCTGTCTTAAGAAAAAAAGTAATGGAGCAACGTAAGCAGACCAGAACATTGACACAACAGAATCGCCGGCAACAGCAACGAATCGTTCGATTGAAGTCGATGATGAAAGCAATTGATAGAAAAAACGAAAAAATGGAAATTACATAATTGGAGTCAGTGCCGTAGGTATAAGGAGAAATGTTGATATTTGAATTAAGAAAAAAAATCTTTTCGGCTCGTTTTAATTTGATTTCGTTTAATTTAAGATCATCGTGTTCGAAGTTGTGGAATGGCTACATGATATTTCGGATAGAGCTTTTATCCGGACCTCCAATAAAACACGTTCATACCTTTCGGTATTGACTAAAGTGAGAAGTGACTAAAAACATTTTTCTCTTAACTAACGCAACTACGTCCTTACGATTCATTTAGACTACTTGACTATATCACTAGATAGAATTATATCAAGTGCATATTCCAACACATCGAACATGGAGGCGAGCTTATATCGGCCAATTTTTTCGATGACAATACAGAGTTTCGACTTCCATGTTATACTATTACGCATAATTCTTCTATTTATGTATGACTGACTATGCGCCAACAACTGAATTAGCACTCACTCATAATGCAGCAGCCATAGAACATCCCGTGTCCATGAAAGGTGAAGGGATGTCTTGGGTGAAGCTCTTGATACCCAGATTACGAAAAGTTCGGGTGCCAGGCTGAAATCCTGTCAGTTTTCGAGAAAAGAGGGGGACGTTTGTAGTGCAGTGCTTCAGTGTTTGACCATTTTGGTCTACTTCAAACTAAATTAGAGCAAAAGATAATAATGGAATCGACAGAGAATTGAATTTGCAACATCTAGGAATTTTTTTCAGATTTTTAGATTTCACAGGGTGGACAAAAAATGCGGTCAAAGTCAGACGATAATTTTAAACACCAATATTTTCACTGTTTTTTACACTTTTCAGGTAGAAATAATATTTTTTGATCATTATAATGTTCCTCATTATTTTAGCCCGGAAAATTCTCTATGAATATAGCGTGTTTCAAATGCTATAAAGTTACAGGGTGGTTCTGAATATGGTATATAGTGTGTTTACTGAGGAACGGTGATTTTTATTTCTAACCCATTTTATGACAGTTTTGTGTAAGGATGATAATGGAATTATATTTGTAATGATAAGTAATGAGTAACGAATTGCTAGTGGCAACTAAGAAAAATCTTTTCGTAGGGAAATACTCAAAAAAAAACATCGAAGTCTCATCCGTCTGATCACTTTTTTCACCAACATTGTCATTTCAAGAAGGGTACTGTTATAATGTCTTATTATTTATTTGATAGCGCCGATATTTCTTGGAAGTAGAAGCATTCCTGAAACTTTTCTGACAGTACAGTACAATAAACAATGAAGTCAATGTCAGGCTGGATGCGGTCATCCAAAAAGTGGAGAAACTGTCTCAGATTATAACGGAAAAGTAAAAAAAAATTGAGAAACTTTCAGAAGCCATTACTGCTGTGAAACAACAATATTTTAAAACGAACACCGACATTCTCGACGTGAAAGTCGAAATATTGAAACTTGAATTGACCAAAAATACTAAACGACACGCAATGTGGACGCGCAAATCAATCAACTCAACAACATCACTCTAGAAAAGCATCAAATTAGTAGCGAGTTCAAGCGCAAGAAATCAATGAGCTAAATTTTGAAATTTAATAGAACTGTCATAAAC
>NW_023503724.1:0-67231 GCF_014529535.1 Bradysia coprophila | reverse complement strand
TATCGTCACCCGTAACGATCTCCAAGCTAATCAAGGAATGTAAAGACTACCTAAACTCGGTGGGTCAAAATAACCGGATTTGCTTGGTTTGGATCCCCGCACATCTCGTGCGTGGATGGAAACGAGAATACGGATGAGCTTGCCAAAGCAGGCTCTGCTGCTCTCGTAGACGGGCTTGAACCGTACCTACCTATACCCGATTCGATATGCGCAAAAAGCGAGATCGAAATGGGTGGAGGGTAAACACTTGGAGCGCTGGAATGCGTACGAGGGAGGCGCTCACACGAAGCGATTCTTCCCGAGGCCGAACGCTAGATGGGCTAAAGATTTGCTCAGCATGGACCGGAAATGCATAAGGAGAGTGGTTGGTGCAATTACTGGACACTGTGGGCTGAATCGGCACCTCAATAAGCTAAGGCTCTCGGCGACTGCGGATTAGAAGAAGAAACGGGCATACACGTCATTTCTAAATGTCCTAAATTTCTTCAACTAAGACGCAGGCTCCTTGGAGATTACGTCGTACAACTCTCCGAAGTTGTCGCCCTGGGACCTGCCACTTTGGACAGATTCCTGGCGGCGACCGGAAGGTTGTCTTGATTTAAATGATGACCGGGAAGGAAACAAAGGATCACAAGATCTGTGTTTCAAGATCACCTAGGTGATCGTCTTTTCTTCTCTTCTTTTCAGCCTGTTTCTATCCACTGCTGGATGTAGGCCTCTCCAACTTCTTTCCATTTCGTACGATCCATTGCCATTTGCTGCCAGTTTGTACCTGCAATATTCTTAATTCCGTTTGTCCATCTCTCTGGTGGTCTACCTATAGCTCGTCTTTTATATGGTCGCCAGTTCATGATCTTTTTGGTCCAACGTTCGTCTGTCCTTCTTGCAATATGTCCCGCCCAGCTCCATTTCAGAGATGCTATTCTTTCCATGACATCAACGACCCTGGTTTGTTGTCGAATCCATTGATTCGTCATTCTGTCTCTGAGTGTTATTCCAAGCATACTCCGTTCCATGGCTCTTTGTGTCACTCTCAATTTTTTCGGATGCTTTCGTTAAAGTTAACGTTTCCGCTCCATAAGTGAGCACTGGAAGGACACAAGTGTCGAAAACTTTGCGTTTCAGACTATTATTCATTTTGGCTTTTGAAAATTAGTCTGAGTTTTCCGAACGCTGCCCATTGCAAGACCAATCCTACGTCTTATTTCTGCAGTTTGGTTGTCCAGACCCTAACTTCAGTTATGTCCTAGATATACATAGCTGTCGACTCGTTCAATGACAGTGTCACCAATTTTGATTTCTCTATCGTCCCCGATGTTGGTCATGACTTTTTGTTTTCGATAAGTTCATCTTGAGGCCAACTTTGTTTGCCTCTTCACTTAACTGTTGTAGCATAAGCTGAGCCTGACCTAGATTCGCTGCTATCGGTACTATGTCATCAGCGAAGCGGGAGATTGCTCAGGTACTCTCCATTTATATTTATTCCCATTTTACTCCAGTTTAACTTCCTAAAAACACTCTGCAGAATCGCCCGTGAATAATTTCGGTGAAATGGTGTCACCCTGCCTTACACCTCGCCAATTCTGAATTTCTCCCGTGCTCTTATGAAGTTTTATACCATGAAGTAGCATTTTTGTACACATATCGAATTGTGTTGGAGTACCTTGAGTCTACTCTACATTCGTCTAATGCGTCCAATATCGGACCATGTTTCCAACTGAATCGAAAGCTTTTTCGAAGTCTAATGGAATAGCAAGACTATGTCGATGTTTGTATTCACGACACTTCTCAATAAGCGTTCTCATCAACTTGCAAATGGTCGTTTGTGCTGAAACCAGATCTGAAAGCAGCTTGGTTCAACAGGTTGGTAGAAGTCGAACTTGTTAGTGTTCCTCTTCGTAATGATTTTCATAAACAACTTGTAGAGTGTTGACAATAGGCTTATGGTCGGTAATTTTCCAGCTTTGTTATGTCTCCTTTTTTTATGCAGCAATGTAATTACCGCATTTTCCCAAGCTTCTGGTACTTCTTCCCATTGGAGACATTGATTAAACAAAGCCGTGATTGCCTTTTAATAAGGAGTCTCCACCTAGTTTAATGGCTTCCACTGGAACACCATCTTCTCCCTGGAGACTTTTTTGTTTTTCATCTCGGCTACTGCGGCCTTGACTTCATCAACAGTTATGTCGGCATATCCTCCGATCCCACGTTTCTTATTATTGGTCTATCTTCGGTTTTCTTCCGTTGGACTCTGTCTTGCTGAAGAAAACAAATTCTCATAAAATTCTGTTGCAATATTTAATATCGCATTTCGATCCGTTTGGATCGTTCCTGTTTTGTCTCGTAATTTGAAGATTTCTTTTTTGGCGTTTGTCATTTTTCTCCGTAGGACTTTCCATATTACAGTTAGCTTCAATTATGTTTTGAGCCAATTGGACATTATATTTTCTTTCATCTTGATCTCCTTGCTTTGTTGATACTTTTAGACAAGTTCCGGTATTCCACCGAATCTCGTCCTCCGTTTTTTACCAACTCTGCTCTGCTTGCGATCAGGTCTAATGTTTCTCTGCTGAGTTTTGATTCTTTCCCTTGGACGGATTTGCATTTGGATTTCATGAAACCCATTATTGTATCGACGATTTTGGTATTCAATTCGTCCAATGTTTCACATTGATTGTTGACGTTATCTAATTCGGCAGTCATTTTCGTAGCAAATTCTTCATTTTGTGTGTAAAGCCGTTGTACGTCAATCCTTTCACTTTTTTGAACTAGTTGTGATCTTTGAAATCTGGTATTTAACGTGACTCTTGCACGAACCATTCGGTGATCACTACCGGTTGAAAAAATTGTTTAGGACCGTAACGTTCTTAACGGTTGACTTACAGCCAGTTATGATGTAATCGATCTCATTTTTCGTTACACCATCTGCACTAGCCCAAGTCCATTTCCGTTGAGGCTTTCCTGCAAAAAATGAATTCATTGCGTACAAATTGTGTTGCTGTAGGAAGTTGAGTAAAACATTTCCACGCTCATTTCTTTGGTCGTTGCTAAAACTGCCAATAGAAACTTCGGAGTCTTCTTCCTCGTTTTCCCAGCTTCGCATTGAAATCCCCGATGAGATATTGGTAATGTGATGGGTTTTCGTCCAGAGCTTTCCTCGACATCTTCATAGAATCTTTCTACTTCTTCGTCATCATGGGTGGACGTGGGTGCGTAAACCTGAATTAATTTGACACTGTATCTGTTATTTATCTTCAGGCTTACGTATATCACTCGATCGGATATGCTTTTCGTGTGAGTTATGCGATCCGACCACCGCTTGTTTATGAACAAATCCGACACCGTGCATCAGCATCTGACTATCACTTCCTCGGTAGAAGAATGTATGCCCTGATTGTAATTTCAGGCATTCCTCTCCAGGTTTTCTCACTTCGCTCACTCCCACAACATCCCATTTTATCTTTTCTAGCTCTTCTTCCATTTCTTGCATTTTTTGTCTTGACGACAATGTTCTGGCATTATATGTGGCAATGTATAATTCGTTGTGGCTTCGTTTGAAGGTTTTAGCATTAAAACACCACGCTTGCTACTGCGGGTTGGTGAGTATGAAAGCTTTACTTTGCTCGCCCCCGGTAATCCCCGAGCTCTGACCCGCGCATTTCTGCACGTACCGGGACCACAGTGCCTATCAAAGTGCACAGTGCCCGACGGGTAGTGTTACTCTTTTGAACATTCTTTTCCATAAAGCTTTGGCCCATTCTTTTGAACCTATCTGAGCAAAAGGTTATTGACGTCTTTTAAAGGACGTCGTTGAAAAGCTTAACCTAGTAGCTAATAAGAATTCTGGGATCGTTCTATCCTTGGGCTTCCTGATCGTGTTGTTTCGCCTCAACGTTGGTCCCTTAACCCCAATTCTTTTGGCTTCCAACTCACGATTCATTCAGCCTTAAGATTGATCTATCTAATCCTATCTTATCTACTGCTACGTCCTCGTTAAACTTCATTCCCTCCACTCTTTTTCAAACTGGCTTGGGACAGTCTTTGGCGGTGTTAGGTGATCGTCCCACCCTGATAAATAAATCTAAAAACTAATAGGAAACGCCATACGAGTACAGTTATTCAGTCGAGTAACATTAAACGCAGAAAAACAGTGCAAAATAAGAAACAGAAGCCGAGCAAACCAACGGTGAAGAAAACAAACAACAAGAAAAAGAAAATTACCAAAAGAAAACTCAAAGATATTTTTCACTAAATAATCTACAATGGCACATATAAATAAAGTAGTAGAGCTGAACTCTAAATCTGAGTTGGACCTTTTCGCTACCGTTCCTATACAGACAGCTATTGAGAGCGGTGCTCTCCAGACCTATAGACCCATAACTTCGATCTCCAACAATGGACCGATTGAATTTGTGGTCAGTGGTAGCTGCGCTGACGAATATCTGGATCTGGCTCGTGTTTACATACACGTACAGGCAAAAATAACTGTACCCCCTCACCCGATACCACCTGGTGGTGTAGCTGCACCAGCACCACCAGTAGTGGGTCCTGTTAACAATTGGTTACACTCAATGTTTTCACAAGTAGATGTCAGCCTCAACCAGAAATGTGTTACACCACCCACAAATTGGTTACCCGTGCAGAGCATACCTACAAAATTTACTTAATTACTCGGAGATTTCCAAAACCACTCATCTAACTTCTGGTCTGTTTTATGCCAATACTCATTAACACATGGAGAGTACAAACAATGACAATGAAGGTTTTACAAAACGTCGCTCACATACTATTGACAATAGAAATGTCGACCTTTACGGGCCACTTCACTGCGATTTATTGAACGTTGACAAATTACTACTGAGCGGTGTCGAAATGACTATCAAACTACAAAGATCTAAGGATGCCTTTCATCTAATGGGAGTACCAAATTCTGGAGCCACATTTGAAATTATTGAAGCAGAGTTACATGTTCGTAAAGTTAAGCTGAATTCGAATTTTGTAATGGCACACAACAGAGTCTTGGAAGTTGCTACAGCGAAATACCCTCGATGTCAAGGCGATCACGATTCCAACAGTATCACAGACTAAAACAATGGATAATTTATACCTCGGAGTACTTCCACAGAGATGTATCATTGGATTCGTTAACACAGCTGCCTTTAACGGACAGATCACATCAAATCCATTCAATTTTAGACACTATGGCATGACACAAATTTGTGTGTTTCTGGACCATCTAAACCGTTTGTCTGCGATTTTACAAATCATCAATACATAAGAGCCTACAATTCGTTAACTACACTGACTTTGGTAATGGTATCAGTCGAGAAGCATATGCGGCCGGATATACACTGATAGCCGTTGATCTAACTCCAGACTTGAGCGCATCAGAACCTCATAATTCAATGTCAAAAACTGGATCTCTACGTATTGAAGTACGTTTTAGTGAGGCTCTTACCCAGTCTGTGACCGCCGTAATATTCTCAGAGTTTTCGTCAACTGTGGAGCTGGCAACTGTTGACATTTATCCAAGAGAACTGTAAACAAGTAACCTATTGCACACAGCATTTACAACAGCTAACAAGCAATGTATGTGGAATGTACGCTGCCTGTTTCATTGCACACATGGCTAATGGACATACCTTTGATAGTTTTACTGCTAAAATTAAATTAAATTTTTTACGTCATTGGAAAAATGGAAATGTAATACAAAATTCTCACAGAATGTTTACAACCTCTATATTGCTATATTCCGTTTTTACAAAGGAAATATACCGCAAACAATACATATATCAATTATACAGTATATCTCCATATAAAAGGATATGCGCCGCGTATATAAAGAGGTGTCACTGTTATATAAATGAAATCCACCGCATATATAAAGCGGTGATATAAAGGAAATTTACCGCTTATATAAAGTAATTAATGTACAATAAAAAGCGGCAATCTATTTATATATTACGCTGATATAAAGTGAAATTTATCGCTTACATAAGGCGGGGACATAAAGAAAATTTGTTCCTTATATAAAGTAATTAATGTACAATTAAAAGCGGTAATCTCTTTAATATAAAGTGATGATATAAAAGGGAATTTACCGCTATATAAGCGGTAAATTCCCTTTTATATCATCACTTTATATTAAAGAGATTATTGCTTATTTATATAGATTTATATAAAAGCAATAAAGTAATTAATGATCAATAAAAGGCGGCAATCCTTTAATTAAATGTTCGGGGATTATTCCCCATGGTACTCTTCTTACATTATGACCAAAAAATCGAGGGGTAATCACTGATTTACTAGCTCAGTAAATCACGGTAAATCACGGTAAATCACAGTAAATCAAGTAAATTAAAAATGAAGTTTCTACTAAATTTGAATCTATTTACTTCAATTTGTATTAGTTCATGAAATTTATCCTATATGTTTACGGCCACGATACTTCGAAATGTAATCCAGTGACAATTAAAAAAATTTCAAAAATTTTTCAAAATTTTTTGTGATTTACCGTGATTTACTTGATTTACTGATTTACTAGTGATTACCCCCTTGCAAAAAATGGCATTGTTACAAAAAAAATTTAAAAAAATCTCTCCAAATTCCATGAAATTTTAACTGTATGTATGAAATGCGAATCAAACCATATAGCCAAAATTTCATGCAATTCTGAGACAAAAATTTTTTAATTTTACTTTTTTGGCCATACATTATGACCAAAAAATGGCATTGTTACAAAAAATTTAAAAAAATTCTCTCCAAATTCCATGAAATTTTAACGAAGTGACTATTTGCACTTAAGTGCAAATAGTCTTTTTTACACTATTTGCACTTAAGTGTAATTAGTGTTTTAATAAGTGCAAACAGTGTAAAAGAAGACTATTTGCACTTAAATTCATCGATTGTTCATCTTTTTTGATCCAATTTTAATTTGATAACTGGGTCTCAAGGCGATATTTTCATGAAGGCGACATCCACTTCTTCATTTAATCTTATTGTAAAGAGGTTACAAGAGCTTACATAGCCTCTTCTTCGCTATTCGCACACTGTAAGGTAAAAAACATGAATCCAGATATTATTTTTAGGACAGAATTCGCTCAGAAACTGAAAATATATGGAGAGATGATGATATAAATGACCAGAAAATGATCTTGTCAGAAAAATTACGTAATGGTAGCTTTCGAAACCAAATATTATTAATGTATTCATTCAGTCTTTATATCAGAATATTAATTAGATCAAATAGTCAGCTTATATTAACCTTTTATGAATCGTATGGTTGAGGTGTTTGTTTTGTTCCTAATTCATCCTTCTACAGATTGTGTGAGGGAGGAGTTTTCTTTAATACAACTAAATTCATCCTTCTACAAACTTTGCAATAAAAGAGTTTTGTTTGGTCTTACCGAATTCGTCCTTCTCCATCCACATGCTGAGTAAGGGTGTAGTTTGGTTTGTTATAACTGAATTCACCCTTCTACAAACTTTGCAATGAAAGAGTTTTGTTTGGTCCTACCGAATTCGTCCTTCTCCATCTACATACTGCGTAGGGATGTTGTTTGGTTTGTTCCAACTGAATTCATCCTTCTACAAACTGTTAAGAAAGGATTTTGGCTTGTTCCTACTGAATTCATCCTTCTACAAATTGTATTAGGAAGGTGTCTGAGAGATGAGCGGGCCGCCCGAAATACATCGGCCCGACCCGACCCGACCCGGCCCGATCGGGTTCGGGTCCGGGTTTTGAAAATTCATTCGGGCCGGGTCGGGTCGGGATTTGAAAACAAAAATTCGGGCCGGCCCGACTTAGAAATACAAACTTAAAGTAAGCCAATAAAAGCCTATAAAGCATGAAACACTAACTTATTTTATTATTTTACTTCGCGTATAAGATTATTTATAAGATTATTTAACACCGCCAAAGACTGTCCCAAGCCAGTTTGAAAAAGAGTGGAGGGAATGAAGTTTAACGAGGACGTAGCAGTAAATAAGATAGGATTAGATAGATCAATCTTAAGGTTAAATGAATCGTGAGCTGGAAGCCGAAAGAATTGGGGTTAAGGGACCAACGTTGAGGTGCAACAACACGACCAGGAAGCCAAAGGATAGAACGATCCCAGAATTCTTATTAGCTACTAGGTTAAGCTTTTAAAGGACGAATAACCTTTTGCTCAGATAGGTTCAAAAGAATGGGCAAAGCTTTATGGAAAAGAATGTTCAAAAAGAGTAACACTACCCTGTCGGGCACTGTGCACTTTGATAGGCACGGTGGTCCCGGAACGTGCAGAAATGTGCGGGTCAGAGCTCGAGGATTACCGGGGGCGAGCAAAGTAAAGCTTTCATACTCACCAACCCGCAGTAGCAAGCGTGGTGTTTTAATGCTAAAAACCTTCAAACGAAGCCATAACGAATTATACATTGCCACATATAATGCCAGAACATTGTCGTCAAGACAAAAAATGCAAGAAATGGAAGAAGAGCTAGAAAAGATAAAATGGGATGTTGTGGGAGTGAGCGAAGTGAGAAAACCTGGAGAGGAATGCCTGAAATTACAATCAGGGCATACATTCTTCTACCGAGGAAGTGACAGTCAGATGCTGATGCACGGTGTCGGAATGTTCATAAACAAGCGGTGGTCGGATCGCATAATTCACACGAAAAGCATATCCGATCGAGTGATATACGTAAGCCTGAAGATAAATAACAGATACAGTGTCAAATTAATTCAGGTTTACGCACCCACGTCCACTCATGATGAAGAAGAAGTAGAAAGATTCTAAGAAGATGTCGAGAAAGCTCTGGACGAAAACCCTTCACATTACCAATATCTAATCGGTGATTTCAATGCGAAGCTGGGAAAACGAGAAGAAGACTCCGAAGTTTCTGTTGGTAGTTTTAGCAACGACCAAAGAAATGAGCGTGGAAATACTTTACTCAACTTCTTACAGCAACACAATTTGTACGCAATGAATTCATTTTTTGCAGGAAAGCCTCAACGGAAATGGACTTGGGCTAGTGCAGATGGTGTAACGAAAAATGAAATCGATTACATCATAACTGGCTGTAAGTCAACCGTTAAGAACGTTACGGTCCTAAACAATTTTTCAACCGGTAGTGATCACCGAATGGTTCGTGCAAGAGTCACGTTAAATACCAGATTTCAAAGATCACAACTAGTTCAGAAAAGTGAAAGGATTGACGTACAACGGCTTTACACACAAAATGAAGAATTTGCTACGAAAATGACTGCCGAATTAGATAACGTCAACAATCAATGTGAAACATTGGACGAATTGAATACCAAAATCGTCGATACAATAATGGGTTTCATGAAATCCAAATGCAAATCCGTCCAAGGGAAAGAATCAAAACTCAGCAGAGAAACATTAGACCTGATCGCAAGCAGAGCAGAGTTGGTAAAAAACGGAGGACGAGATTCGGTGGAATACCGGAACCTGTCTAAAAGTATCAACAAAGCAAGGAGATCAGATGAAAGAAAATATAATGTCCAATTGGCTCAAAACATAATTGAAGCTAACTGCAATATGAAAGTCCTACGGAGAAAAATGACAAACGCCAAAAAAGAAATCTTCAAATTACGAGACAAAACAGGAACGATCCAAACGGATCGAAATGCGATATTAAACATTGCAACAGAATTTTATGAGAATTTGTTTTCTTCAGCAAGACAGAGCCCAACGGAAGAAACCGAAGATAGACCAATAATAAGAAACCTGGGATCGGAGGATATGCCCGACATAACTGTGGATGAAGTCAAAGCTGCAGTAGCCGAGGCGAAAAACAAAAAGTCTCCCGGAGAAGATGGTGTTCCAGTGGAAGCCATTAAACTGGGTGGAGACTCCTTGTTAAAGGCAATCACGGCTTTGTTTAATCAATGTCTCCAATGGGAAGAAGTACCAGAAGCCTGGGAAAATGCGGTAATTACATTGCTGCATAAAAAAGGAGACATAACAAAGCTGGAAAATTACCGACCCATAAGCCTATTGTCAACACTCTACAAGTTGTTTATGAAAATCATTACGAAGAGGAACACTAACAAGTTCGACTTCTACCAACCCGTTGAACAAGCTGCTTTCAGATCTGGTTTCAGCACAAACGACCATTTGCAGGTGATGAGAACGCTTATTGAGAAGTGTCGTGAATACAACATCGACATAGTCTTGCTATTCATAGACTTCGAAAAAGCTTTCGATTCAGTGGAAACATGGTCGATATTGGACGCATTAGACGAATGTAGAGTAGACTCAAGGTACTCCAACACAATTCGATATGTGTACAAAAATGCTACTTCATGTATAAAACTTCATAAGAGCACGGAAAAATTCAGAATTGGCCGAGGTGTAAGGCAGGGTGACACCATTTCACCGAAATTATTCACGGCGATTCTGCAGAGTATTTTTAGGAAGTTAAACTGGAGTAAAATGGGAATAAAGATAAATGGAGAGTACCTGAGCAATCTCCGCTTCGCTGATGACATTGTACCGATAGCAGCGAATCTAGGTCAGGCTCAGCTTATGCTACAACAGTTAAGTGAAGAGGCGAGCAAAGTTGGCCTCAAGATGAACTTATCGAAAACAAAAGTCATGACCAACATCGGGGACGATAGAGAAATCAAAATTGGTGACACTGTCATTGAACGAGTCGACAGCTATGTATATCTAGGACATAAACTGAAGTTAGGTCTGGACAACCAAACTGCAGAAATAAGACGTAGGATTGGTCTTGCATGGGCAGCGTTCGGAAAACTCAGACTAATTTTCAAAAGCAAAATGAATAATAGTCTAAAACGCAAAGTTTTCGACACTTGTGTCCTTCCAGTGCTCACTTATGGAGCGGAAACGTTAACTTTAACAAAAGCATCCGAAGATAAATTGAGAGTGACACAAAGAGCCATGGAACGGAGTATGCTTGGAATAACACTCAGAGACAGAATGACGAATCAATGGATTCGACAACAAACCAGGGTCGTTGATGTCATGGAAAGAATAGCATCTCTGAAATGGAGCTGGGCGGGACATATTGCAAGAAGGACAGACGAACGTTGGACCAAAAAGATCATGAACTGGCGACCATATAAAAGACGAGCTATAGGTAGACCACCAGAGAGATGGACAAACGGAATTAAGAATATTGCAGGTACAAACTGGCAGCAAATGGCAATGGATCGTACGAAATGGAAAGAAGTTGGAGAGGCCTACATCCAGCAGTGGATAGAAACAGGCTGAAAAAGAAGAAGAAGAAGAAGAAGATAAGATTATTGCAAAGCTTTTATGCGTAGAAAATGATTTTTCATTAAATTTCTTATAGTAAAAAAAACTCGGGTCACGTCGAGCCGATGATTTTTTCGGGTCGGGTTGGGTCGGGCCACAAAGAGAAAAGTCTCGGGTCGGGTCGGGCTCGGGTTCAAAAAATTGGATTGGGCCGGGTCGGGTCGGGTATTGAAAAAACGTCGGCCCGCTCATCTCTAGTCTGTTTGATCAACTGAAATCATCCTTCTACAAATTGAAGCGGATATTCCAGCTAATTTGTGACTTTTCGAAATATTTTCACCAAATGTTAACAGATTTCGGTTTTTTTCCCTGAAAGCTGTTGGCCAGACGCGTAGTGTTAGGTCAGTGGCCCAAATTCTCAGGGAGATACCACCATTAAAGTGTGTGCATTTTTTTAGCTAATTTGTGAAAAGACGCGTAGTTTGACACCAATATGAGGTCATTATAGGCATAAAGTCTCGGGGAGATATGACCAAAAAATGTTTGTTTCGTTTTAGCTAAATTTCGCCATTTCGAGATGTTCCCACTAAATCTCTAACGATGCCGAAATTACTACATTGAAAAGTTACTGCATGTTACGTCACGAAAAGAATAGCTTTGGGTTGATCAGGTTGGGTGAGTGAAGTAAGTGAAAGCAGCTTCCCAGTGGTGATAAGTGACGTCCTCGAATTTTACCTCGCCGATGTTATCTCGAAAAATTTTGTAACAATTTTTTTACAGTGAACGACATCTCAAATGTCCCACTGTCATTTTTTTCAGAGAATGTCATTGTGAATTTGCAATGACACAATAAAATTCTCAGAAAAATTTGACAGTGAGACATTTGAGATGTCGTTCACTGTAAACGGTTTTGAGCCAACATTTTGACATTAGGTTATTTTGTTCGACCTTGACAAAAGGCTACTTCCTCAAAAAGTGCGAATAGTGAAGAAGAGGCACAATGTGCGAATAGTCTCTTCTCGGATCAGCAATTATGGTCAATAGAGAGAATCGTAAGGATACGTACTTTTCGGTCATGTGCAATGTGCATTAAGTTAAATTAGGAAAAAGACTATTTGACCTTCCAGAGGTTAGCACACGCTATGGAACACGATTTTGCGCAGCGCACTTAAGTACAAATAGTGTATTACAAGATTAATTGCACTTAAGTGCAAATAGTGTATTAGAAGACTAATTGCACTTAAGTGCAAATAGTGTAAAAGAAGACTAATTGCACTTAAGTGCAAATAGCACGCGCCGACCAAAAAATGACATTGTTACAAAAAATATAAAAAAAATTCTCTCCAAATTCCATGAAATTTTAACTGTATGTATGAAATGCTAATCAAACCATATAGCCAAAATTTCATGCAATTCTGAGAGAAAAAATTTTTAATTTTACTTTTTTGGCCATACATTATGACCAAAAAATGGCATTGTTACAAAAAATGTAAAAAAAAATCTCTCCAAATTCCATGAAATTTTAACTGTATGTATGAAATGCTAGTCAAACCATATAGCCAAAATTTCATGCAATTCTGAGACAAAAAATTTTTCATTTTACTTTTTTGGCCATACATTATGACCAAAAAATGGCATTGTTACACAAAATTTAAAAAAAATTCTCTCCAAATTCCATGAAATTTTAACTGTATGTATGAAATGCTAATCAAACCATATAGCCAAAATTTCATGCAATTCTGAGACAAAAATTTTTTCATTTTACTTTTTTGGCCATACATTATGACCAAAAAATGGCATTGTTACACAAAATTAAAAAAAAATTCTCTCCAAATTCCATGAAATTTTAACGGTATGTATGAAATGCTAATCAAACCATATAGCCATAATTTCATGCAATTCTGAGACAAAAAATTTTTAATTTTACTTTTTTGGCCATACATTATGACCAAAAATTGACATTGTTACAAAAAATTTAAAAAAAATTCTCTCCAAATTCCATGAAGTTTTAACTGTATGTATGAAATGCTAATCATGTCCGGAGCGATAGCGGAGGACTTGACGCAGTCTAACTTCCAAAAAAAGAACGAAGAAATTTTTTTGAGACGCGGCAACTATATATAGGCGAGAATTTAAGTTTCTTCTCTTTGGCCTGTTTCACCACAAATCCTATTCTATCTTATTCGCGCTTCAAATACGAGCAAAACGAGCTATCACTCGACTATGTAACTTTAAAATTGCCGGAGATACATCGTTTTGAAGTTGGTCATTTTGATAGAAAATGCACCAAATTAACGTTTTCCAAACAATCAAAATCTTTCAACTTACTCTGTATCTGTCTATCTATCTGTCTATCTATCTGTCTATCTATCTGTCTATCTATCTGTCTATCTATCTGTCTATCTATCTGTCTATCTATCTGTCTATCTATCTGTCTATCTATCTGTCTATCTATCTGTCTATCTATCTGTCTATCTATCTGTCTATCTATCGACGGTCGATCTCGGAAACTAGTCAGCCAATCTCCATGAAATTTTGCAGGAACCTCGGGGTGGGCATAAAAATGAAAATGTGATACGCCACTACCCCAGGAAAAACCAGAATTTTGTTTTATTGGCCTCGAAGTGGTTTTGAGTGTGGTTTTCGAGGGTCGGGAACGCGTTTTCAGCTGTAGCTCAGCTGTATTGAAACCTGCAGGGGCGTGTGACCCATCAAATGAAAGGTATTCGCCACACGAATCAAACAAAAAATAATTAGAAAAATTGGTGCAGATTTGGTTGAGCTAGAGTGGTCAGAGTGACCAAATTTTGAGCTACTCGAGCGTAGGATGAAAGGACTAATATTTTTTGGCTTATGAGAGATAGAGATTTACTTTCTTCGGCAAAGTCTCAGAGTTTTACGAGTAGAACACATTGGCATATGTGAAAAATGTCGAAAGTTGGAATTGGGTGGGTCAATTATGTTTTTAGAGGTATTTCTTGAATGGTGGCAGATAGAGAGTTACTTTCTTCGACAAAGTCTCAGAGTTTTACGAGTAGAAAAGAAGGGCATTTGCGAAAAATTACTTTCTTCGTCAAATTTTCGAATTTCGTCAAATTTTCGATTTTCGTTAAATTTTCGATTTTCGTTAAATTTCGTCAAATTTTCGAATTTCGTCAAATTTTTTAATTTTCGAATTTCGTAAAATTTCGTCAAATTTTCGAATTTCGTCAAATTTCGTCAAATTTTCTAATTTCGTCAAATTTCGTCAAATTTTCTAATTTCGTCAAATTTTCGAATTTTGTCAAATTTCGTCAAATTTTCGATTTTCGTCAAATTTTCGATTTTCTTCAAATTTTTGATTTTCGTTAAATTTTAAAATTTCGTCAAATTTTCGAATTTAGTCAAATTTTCGAATTTCGTCAAATTTTCGAATTTCGTCAAATTTTCAGGGAATAGTCAACATAGCGGTCACTACACAGCTTACATTACAATTCGGAATCAATGGCACCTTCTCAATGATACAAACTTAACGACAAAACGTTGGCCACGTTTGGCTAAAAATGTATATGTTCTCTTCTATGAAAGCGTTTCTACACGTTAAGTTATATAGAATTTAGGTTTTCATATTATTTGCATTTGTAATGTGTGCAACATTTACAACGATTTTAATAAAAATTTGGAATACGACTTCAAATGTTACTCTTACAATGTTCATAAACATATTTCAAGGTTTCATATGAAGTAATGAATAAATTTATAGATGAAACGATATTTATTGATATCGTTTATTTTTGCATAATTAGTATAAACATTTTTATGCTCAAAATAGCGGCAGAATAAAATCATTTGCATACATAGTCCATAACTTAAAAAATTAACAGTGTCACATCTTCATAGGAAGACGTAATATTGCACCATATTTTTTACTTCAAAGTAAAATATGGTTTCATTGAGCGGCGTCTTACAACTAATATTGGTATCCTATGGATATAGATCGCAAGTGCGCTAGGTTAGAATGGTCCGGAGCACTGAGTATGAGTATACTAGATGCGGCACTGCACATTACGCATTTTATGCAAAGATTACTGTGTAGAGGTAGACTTTACTATTGCGAATTTTGACAACATGCGCATACTTGAAACATTTCAAATCAAAGATGTGCAAAATTAGCGTAACAAAAAGACTTTTGAAATTTTTGCATATCCTAAAGTGTATAAAAAGAGACAAAATGTGGAGCCTTGATTATCAACACTATTTTTGTTCACAATTATGGACCATTTCATCATTGGTACGTATTAGCGTGTTACTAAAACAACTTTATGCAACTCAGCATCACAATGTTATCAGCTGAGTTCTTTCGAAGTTTGACACTAAGTCAATGTGCCGTTCTGAAATAATTTAGCCGCCGCCGATCCCTTACCAGTCGGCGCACCGCCGCCGACTATTTTAAAACCGGCACACACCTCTAATTTTCGTCAACTTCCGACTTAACTTCTAAAACGACTGATATCCCGGCAAAAACTCTTTCAGAGCAAAGTTGGACGCAGTCTACAGTCTATATGTGTGATAACTTCTAAAACAAGTGATATCGCTAGAGGTGACGCTGTCAGCGTCGTTACGCAAAATTGAATTTCACAGCCAATTAATTGAAATTAGCTGATCTAGTTTTCCAAACCATTCGCCAATTATTTTTTTTCAGAAAAAATTTTAACCAACAGAATTTTGACTGAAAAATTTTCAACAAAAAATTCTGCGTCGCATGTGGCAGATTAAATGTTCTCGTAGGTTTGTCCGTGAGCATCTGCCACTTTGCGACGTAGAATTTTTTGTTGAAAATTTTTCAGTCAAAATTCTGTATGTATGACTAGCACTGTTACCCGGCCTTCGGCCGGGTTGTACTGATTATAGTCATGTGGAAAATACAATCAAGAAGAAATTGTAACGTTAACTTGGTATCTCCTCATATAGAGATGATTTTGCCTATTGACATGGATGACCGATCCAGGTAGCTCAATCGGTAGAGATTCGGACTCATAACATATGGGTCCTGAGTAAACTTGCTCATATGGTTTTTCAAAGTGTGATTAGTTAACGCAGCAGCTATGCCAACAGACTGCTTAAACCGCAATAATGTCGTAGAAAACTTTAAGAAGACATAGCGATTTCGCATGAACGAACAGTGCCATCTGTAATGTCATATAAACATGACACGCATACCAGATTTCTAATCTTTCTAATCCAAATATGTCTATTGACGTAAGGATAATGTGACTTCCGTTTGACAGTGGTTCGGATTCCTTTTTAATCAGTAGGTCCATTTTGACGAAAAAGGGGCACGCACAACAGGCCGAGTGGAGACTTAGGTGCACGTATTCGTTCCACCCCATATGTATTCAAATCAAATTAATTGTTATTAATGTGACTAATAAACAATAAAAAAAATGTCTGTATGTCTGTCACGAATACCACGATAACTTGAGTGAAACGGAACCGGTTTTAAAAAGTTGGTTTTTCTTGATAGGTCATTCCAATGGTTATGGCAATGGTGAGACCCCATATTAAAGTGGATATATTAGAGTCCGTCTTTCCGGGCCGCCTAAGTGCTTTAGGGTTTTTCAAAATATCTTCTGCCATTTAAAGGCTACACTTGTAATGAATTTATAATACCTATCTGTACTATCTGTACAAAAAAGCTTATAGAAATTGAAAGAACGACTCGTGAGTTAGTGCCCTTGATCTGGCCTGTGAACAGGACGCCACCTCAGGACGTTTTTGCCAATATCTATGCCCGTGAACTTAACCCAGAACAAAATTTTTTGAACCCGCCTCCTGCAAGATTTAAGACCATCTCTCTGCACATATAAGTATTGCCTCTATGAAGAGGGGAAGTGTGGCTAAAAAGGTCTATGAAGAGCTGAGGTGTGGCTAAAAAGGTAAAATGGGTGTGTCCAAATCAAAAAAAAACATTTATAGTGTCTCTTCTTGTGTGTATGTTTTCTGCGAGTCACTTTTTCGGGAATTACACACAAAGAATCTTAGTGTCCAAACCTCAAAATATCTGATAGGACTCGCTTTTTGAGAATTAAACACAAAGTGGATCTGTGTCCAAACCTCAAAATATCTGCTGCGAGTCGCTTTTTGGGAATTAAACACAAAGTGTCTTTGTTTCCAAACCACAAAATATCTGCTGCGACTCGCATTTTAGGAATTAAACACGAAGTGGCTTTGTGTCCAGACCGAAAAAGATCTGCTCCGACTCGTTTTTTGGGAATTAAACACAAAGTGGTTTTGTGTCCAAATCTCAAAATATTTGCTGCGAGTCGCTTTTTAAGAATTTGTCTCCAAACAAAATCAAGGCTGTTTACTTTTGGGAGAGGTCACGCAGATGCAGATACGCAGGTTACACACCACGTTTCATAAAAAAAATTCACCACGTATCTAAGAAAATGACGATCTGCGTGACCTCCCCAAACTATACAGCCTTAAACAAAATAGCTGTCTGCGGCCTTATTGAATTTTAGCGAAAGTAAAATATCTTGGGAAAATAACACTTAAAGAGTTTCGGTTAACAGGAAAGTAGTTGATGGTTATTTGTGGGATGTTTCAGGCATTGCATATATGGACACGGTGATAAAAAAGGGTTCACATTTGGCATTCGTAATTGCGCTATGTGCAATTTTTAAACCAATATAAATACTTTCATTAAAATTGCACATGCGTCGCGTCGCTTAGGGTAAATTCACGCCGTAAGTGCGGTCGAAATTCAAAATGGGAAGTACGGAAGTCTTTCATACAAGAAATAAGCGTTGAAATGTACTTTTCGGTTCACTTTTTCATCGAATCGTTCACTTAAAATTCAAAATTTAGGCACACTTACGGCGTGAATTAAAGAGGTTGACTGACATTGTCTGTGGAATTCAATTGAAACACAAAAAACTTAGTCTACCAATTTCCAAACAATGTTGATTTTATGTTTAAATTTAAAGTTAGTGAATCTATGACTGCACTAAGAAATTTCAAAACTGATATCTGATTATAGCTTCACTCTACTTACATTACTTAATTCTTTAAAGAGTACAACAATTTAAAGCTTCAAAATTAAAACAGGACAAACGATACTGCAACTGTCTTTAAGGTGACGGTACCTGGCTGATGGTCAGCTTTCGCCCAAGTTTCAGAGGCTGTAACTTCGAGTGCCGTTTTTAAATCACGCACTCAAAGGTCTCACTGGCTTTGCCAGACACTTCGTAGGCCAGCCTTCTTTATTCTTTGGATGTCGCTTTTAAAAAGCGCAATCAGAGACCTGGTGTTCGATTTTGAAAAAGACCATCGGAGACTTTGCCCCTTCGACCATCGGAGGCATTGATGCACCGAGGTGATCCTTGGTGCACCTAGGTGAACCGTGGTGCACCTAGGTGAACCGTGGTGCACCGAGGTGTAGCGTGGTGCACAGAGGTGTAGCGTGGTGCACCGAGGTGTAGCGTGGTGCACCGAGGTGTAGCGTGGTGCACCGAGGTGAACCGAGGTGACCCAAGGTGAGATGAGGTGCACCGTCTTTGTGTTTTTTATTATAGAAATGCTAATCAAACCATATAGAAAAATTTCATGCAATTCTGAGACAAAAATTTTTTAATTTTACTTTTTTGGCCATACATTATGACCAAAAAATGACATTGTTACAAAAAGTTTTAAAAAAATTCTCTCCAAGTTCTATGAAATTTTAACTGTATGTATGAAATGCTAATCAAATCATATAGCCAAAATTTCATGCAATTCTGAGACAAAAAATTTTTCATTTTACTTTTTTGGCCATACATTATGACCAAAAAATGGCATTGTTACAAAAAATTTAAAAAAAATTCTCTCTAAATTCCCTGAAATTTTAACTGTATGTATGAAATGATAATCAAACCATATAGCCAAAATTTCATGCAATTCTGAGACAAAAAATGTTTAATTTTACTTTTTTGGCCATACATTATGACCAAAAAATGGCATTGTTACAAAAAATTTAAAAAAAATTCTCTCTAAATTCCCTGAAATTTTAACTGTATGTATGAAATGATAATCAAACCATATAGCCAAAATTTCATGCAATTCTGAGACAAAAAATGTTTAATTTTACTTTTTTGGCCATACATTATGACCAAAAAATGGCATTGTTACAAAAAATTTAAAAAAAATTCTCTCCAAATTCCCTGAAATTTTAACTGTATGTATGAAATGATAATCAAACCATATAGCCAAAATTTCATGCAATTCTGAGACAAAAAATGTTTAATTTTACTTTTTTGGCCATACATTATGACCAAAAAATGGCATTGTTACAAAAATTTTAAAAAGATTCTCTCCAAATTCCATGAAATTTTAACTGTATGTATGAAATGCTAATCAAACCATAAAGCCAAAATTTCATGCAATTCTGAGACAAAAAATTTTTAATTTTACTTTTTTGGACATACATTATGACCAAAAAATGGCATTGTTACAAAAAATTAAAAAAAAATTCTCTCCAAATTCCATGAAATTTTAACTATATGTATGAAATGCTAATCAAACCATATAGCCAAAATTTCATGCAATTCTGAGACAAAAATTTTTTAATTTTACTTTTTTGGCCATACATTATGACCAAAAAATGGCATTGTAACAAAAATAAAAAAAAAATCTCTCCAAATTCCATGAAATTTTAACTGTATGTATGAAATGCTAATCAAACCATACATTATAACCAAAAAATGGCATTGTTACAAAAAATTTAAAAAAAAATTCTCTCCAAATTCCATGAAATTTTAACTGTATGTATGAAATGCTAATCTATACATATAAAATCCTCCGAGGCCGTTTTTCAAAATCGACGTCCGGCGGATCAGCTGGTGAGCCCTACGAGGCCGTTTTTCAAAATCGACCTCCGACGGATTAGCCGGTCAGTACTACGAGGCCGTTTTTTTTTTAAATCGACTTCCGATGGATTAGCTGGTGAGCACTACGAGACCGTTTTTCGAAATCGACATCCTACGCATCAGCTGGTCAGCCCTACGAGGCCGCGTTTCAAAATCGACCTCAGACGGATCAGCTGGCCAGCCCTATGAGGCCTTTTTGTAAATCGACTTCCGACAGATCAGCCCTGAGACAAAATTTGTCTCAATACTCAATTCTCAATTCTGAGACAAAAAATTTTTCATTTTACTTTTTGGCCATACATTATTACCAAAAAATGGCATTGTTACAAAAAATTTAAAAAAAATTCTCTCCAAATTCCATGAAATTTTAACTATATGTATGAAATGCTAATCAAACCATATAGCCAAAATTTCATGCAATTCTGAGACAAAAATTTTTTAATTTTACTTTTTTGGCCATACGTTATGACCAAAAAATGGCATTGTTACAAACATTTTAAAAAGATTCTCTCCAAAATCCATGAAATTTTAACTGTATGTATGAAATACTAATCAAACCATATAGCCAAAATTTCATGCAATTCTGAGACAAAAATTTTTTAATTTTACTTTTTTGGCCATACATTATGACCAAAAAATGGCATTGTAACAAAAATTAAAAAAAAATTCTCTCCAAATTCCATGAAATTTTAACTGTATCAAACCATATAGCCAAAATTTCATGCAATTCTGAGACAAAAAATTCTCTCCAATTTCCATGAAATTTTAACTGTATGTATGAAACCATATATAGAAAAAATTTCATGCAATTCTGAGACAAAAATTTTTTAATTTTACTTTTTTGGCCATACATTATGACCAAAAAATGGCATTGTTACATAAAATTAAAAAAAAAAATTCTCTTCAAATTCCATGAAATTTTAACTGTATGTATGAAATGCTAATCAAACCATATAGCGAAAAAATTTCATGCAATTCTGAGCCAAAAATTTTTAATTTTACTTTTTTGGCCATACATTATGACCAAAAAATGGCATTGTTACAAAAAACGTAAAAAAAATTCTCTCCAAATTCCATGAAATTTTAACTGTATGTATGAAATGCTAATCAAACCATATAGCCAAAATTTCATGCAATTCTGAGACAAAAAATTTTTCATTTTACTTTTTTGGCCATACATTATGACCAAAAAATGGCATTGTTACAAAAAATGTAAAAAAAATTCTCTCCAAATTCCATGAAATTTTAACTAAATGTATGAAATGCTAATCAAACCATATAGCCAAAATTTCATGCAATTCTGAGACAAAAATTTTTTAATTTTACTTTTTTGGCCATACATTATGACCAAAAAATGGCATTGTAACAAAAATTTAAAAAAAATTCTCTCCAAATTCCATGAAATTTTAACTATATGTATGAAATGCTAATCAAACCATATAGCCAAAATTTCATGCAATTCTGAGACAAAAATTTTTTAATTTTACTTTTTTGGCCATACATTATGATGGCATTGTTACAAAAAATTTAAAAAAAAATTCTCTCCAAATTCCATGAAATTTTAACTGTATGTATGAAATGCTAATCAAACCATATAGCCAAAATTTCATGCAATTCTGAGACAAAAAATTTTTCATTTTACTTTTTTGGCCATACATTATGACCAAAAAATGGCATTGTTACAAAAAATTTATAAAAAATTCTCTCCAAATTCCATGAAATTTTAACTATATGTATGAAATGCTAATCAAACCATATAGCCAAAATTTCATGCAATTCTGAGACAAAAAATTTTTAATTTTACTTTTTTGGCCATACATTATGACCAAAAAATGGCATTGTTACAAAAAATTTAAAAAAAAATCTCTCCAAATTCCATGAAATTTTAACTGTATGTATGAAATGCTAATCAAACCATATAGCCAAAATTTCATGCAATTCTGAGACAAAAAATTTTTCATTTTACTTTTTTGGCCATACATTATGACCAAAAAATGGCATTGTTACAAAAAATTTAAAAAAAATTCTCTCCAAATTCCATGAAATTTTAACTGTATGTATGAAATGCTAATCTATACATATAAAATCCTCCGAGGCCGTTTTTCAAAATCGACGTCCGGCGGATCAGCTGGTGAGCCCTACGAGGCCGTTTTTCAAAATCGACCTCCGACGGATTAGCCGGTCAGTACTACGAGGCCGTTTTTTTTTTAATCGACTTCCGATGGATTAGCTGATGAGCACTACGAGACCGTTTTTCGAAATCGACATCCTACGCATCAGCTGGTCAGCCCTACGAGGCCGTGTTTCAAAATCGACTCCAGACGGATCAGCTGGCCAGCCGTATGAGGCCTTTTTGTAAATCGACTTCCGACAGATCAGCCCTTGTTACAAAAAATGTAAAAAAAATTCTCTTCAAATTCCATGAAATTTTAACTGTATGTATGAAATGCTAATCAAACCATATAGCCAAAATTTCATGCAAAAAATTCTCTCCAAATTCCATGAAATTTTAACTGTATGTATGAAATACTAATCAAACCATATAGCCAAAATTTCATGCAATTCTGAGACAAAAAATTTTTAATTTTACTTTTTTGGCCATAAATTATGACCGAAAAATGGCATTGTAACAAAAATTTAAAAAAAATTCTCTCCAAATTCCATGAAATTTTAACTGTATGTATGAAATGCTAATCAAACCATATAGCCAAAATTTCATGCAAAAAATTCTCTCCAAATTCCATGAAATTTTAACTGTATGTATGAAATACTAATCAAACCATATAGCCAAAATTTCATGCAATTCTGAGACAAAAAATTTTTAATTTTACTTTTTTGGCCATAAATTATGACCGAAAAATGGCATTGTAACAAAAATTTAAAAAAAATTCTCTCCAAATTCCATGAAATTTTAACTGTATGTATGAAATGCTAATCAAACCATATAGCCAAAATTTCATGCAATTCTGAGACAAAAAATTTTTCATTTTACTTTTTTGGCCATACATTATGACCAAAAAATGGCATTGTTACAAAAAATGTAAAAAAAATTCTCTCCAAATTCCATGAAACTTTAACTGTATGTATGAAATGCTAATCAAACCATATAGCCAAAATTTCATGAAATTCTGAGACAAAAAATTTTTAATTTTACTTTTTTTGCCATACATTATGACCAAAAAATGGCATTGTTACAAAAAATGTAAAAAAAATTCTCTCCAAATTCCATGAAACTTTAACTGTATGTATGAAATGCTAATCAAACCATATAGCCAAAATTTCATGAAATTCTGAGACAAAAAATTTTTAATTTTACTTTTTTTGCCATACATTATGACCAAAAAATGGCATTGTTACAAAAAATTTAAAAAAAAATCTCTCCAAATTCCTTGAAATTTTAACTGTATGTATGAAATGCTAATCAAACCATATAGCCAAAATTTCATGCAATTCTGAGACAAAAAATTCTCTCCAAATTCCATGAAATTTTAACTGTATGTATGAAACCATATATAGAAAAAATTTCATGCAATTCTGAGACAAAAATTTTTTAATTTTACTTTTTTGGCCATACATTATGACCAAAAAATGGCATTGTAACAAAAATTAAAAAAAAATTCTCTCCAAATTCCATGAAATTTTAACAGTATGTATGAAATGGTAATCAAACCATATAGCCAAAATTTCATGCAATTCTGAGACAAAAAATTTTTAATTTTACTTTTTTGGCCATACATTATGACCAAAAAATGGCATTGTTACAAAAAATGTAAAAAAAATTCTCTCCAAATTCCATGAAACTTTAACTGTATGTATGAAATGCTAATCAAACCATATAGCCAAAATTTCATGAAATTCTGAGACAAAAAATTTTTAATTTTACTTTTTTGGCCATACATTATGACCAAAAAATGGCATTGTTACAAAAAATTTTAAAAAAAATCTCTCCAAATTCCTTGAAATTTTAACTGTATGTATGAAATGCTAATCAAACCATATAGCCAAAATTTCATGCAATTCTGAGACAAAAAATTCTCTCCAAATTCCATGAAATTTTAACTGTATGTATGAAATGCTAATCAAACCATATACCCAAAATTTCATGCAATTCTGAGACAAAAAATTTTTAATTTTACTTTTTTGACCAAAAAATGGCATTGTTACAAAAAATGTAAAAAAAAATCTCTCCAAATTCAATGAAATTTTACCTGTATGTATGAAATGCTAATCTATACATATAAAACCCAACGTCGGTGCACTACGACGACGCTCGGTGGATCTCGGAGCATCTCGGTGCACCTGGGAGCATCTCGGAACACCCAGCCTCCAACTGATGAGCTGGAAAGTCCTCCGAGGCCGTTTTTCAAAATCGACGTCCGGCGGATCAGCTGGTGAGCCCTACGAGGCCGTTTTTCAAAATCGACCTCCGACGGATTAGCCGGTCAGTACTACGAGGCCGTTTTTTTTAAATCGACTTCCGATGGATTAGCTGGTGAGCACTACGAGACCGTTTTTCGAAATCGACATCCTACGCATCAGCTGGTCAGCCCTACGAGGCCGTGTTTCAAAATCGACCTCAGACGGATCAGCTGGCCAGCCCTATGAGGCCTTTTTGTAAATCGACTTCCGACAGATCAGCCCTCTTCAAATTCCATGAAATTTTAACTGTATGTATGAAACCATATCTAGAAAAAATTTCATGCAATTCTGAGACAAAAAATTTTTAATTTTACTTTTTTGGCCATACATTATGACCAAAAAATGGCATTGTTACAAAAAATTTAAAAAAAATTCTCTCCAAATTCCATGAAAATTTAACTGTATGTATGAAATGCTAATCAAACCATATAGCCAAAATTTTTTTTGGCCATACATTATGACCAAAAAATGGCATTGTTACAAAAAATTTAAAAAAAAATCTCTCCAAATTCCATGAAATTTTAACTGTATGTATGAAATGCTAATCAAACCATATAGCCAAAATTTCATGCAATTCTGAGACAAAAAATTTTTCATTTTACTTTTTTGGCCATACATTATGACCAAAAAATGGCATTGTTACAAAAAATTTAAAAAAAATTCTCTCCAAATTCCATGAAATTATAACTATATGTATGAAATGCTAATCAAACCATATAGCCAAAATTTCATGCAATTCTGAGACAAAAATTTTTTAATTTTACTTTTTTGGCCATACATTATGACCAAAAAAATGGCATTGTAACAAAAAATAAAAAAAAATCTCTCCAAATTCCATGAAATTTTAACTGTATGTATGAAATGCTAATCAAACCATACATTATAACCAAAAAATGGCATTGTTACAAAAAATTTAAAAAAAAATCTCTCCAAATTCCATGAAATTTTAACTGTATGTATGAAATGCTAATCTATACATATAAAATCCTCCGAGGCCGTTTTTCAAAATCGACGTCCGGCGGATCAGCTGGTGAGCCCTACGAGGCCGTTTTTCAAAATCGACCTCCGACGGATTAGCCGGTCAGTACTACGAGGCCGTTTTTTTTAAATCGACTTCCGATGGATTAGCTGATGAGCACTACGAGACCGTTTTTCGAAATCGACATCCTATGCATCAGCTGGTCAGCCCTACGAGGCCGTGTTTCAAAATCGACCTCAGACGGATCAGCTGGCCAGCCGTATGAGGCCTTTTTGTAAATCGACTTCCGACAGATCAGCCCTTGTTACAAAAAATGTAAAAAAAATTCTCTTCAAATTCCATGAAATTTTAACTGTATGTATGAAACCATATATAGAAAAAATTTCATGCAATTCTGAGACAAAAATTTTTTAATTTTACTTTTTTGGCCATACATTATGACCAAAAAATGGCATTGTAACAAAAATTTAAAAAAAATTCTCTCCAAATTCCATGAAATTTTAACTGTATCAAACCATATAGCCAAAATTTCATGCAATTCTGAGACAAAAAATTCTCTCCAATTTCCATGAAATTTTAACTGTATGTATGAAACCATATATAGAAAAAATTTCATGCAATTCTGAGACAAAAATTTTTTAATTTTACTTTTTTGGCCATACATTATGACCAAAAAATGGCATTGTAACAAAAATTAAAAAAAAATTCTCTCCAAATTTCATGAAATTTTAACAGTATGTATGAAATGGTAATCAAAGCATATAGCCAAAATTTCATGCAATTCTGAGACAAGAAATTTTTAATTTTACTTTTTTGGCCATACATTATGACCAAAAAATGGCATTGTTACCAAAAATTTAAAAAAAAAATTCTCTCCAAATTCCATGAAATTTTAACTGTATGTATGAAATGCTAATCAAACCATATAGCCAAAATTTCATGCAATTCTGAGACAAAAAATTTTTCATTTTACTTTTTTGGCCATTTAAATTTTGGCTATATGGTTTGACCAAAAAATGGCATAGTTACAAAAATTTTAAAAAGATTCTCTCCAAATTCCATGAAATTTTAACTGTATGTATGAAATGCTAATCAAACCATATAGCCAAAATTTCATGCAATTCTGAGACAAAAAATTTTTAATTTTACTTTTTTGGCCATACATTTTGACCAAAAAATGGCATTGTAACAAAAATTAAAAAAAATCTCTCCAAAATCCATGAAATTTTAACTGTATGTATGAAATGCTAATCAAACCATATAGCCAAAATTTCATGCAATTCTGAGACAAAAAATTTTTCATTTTACTTTTTTGGCCATACATTATGACCAAAAAATGGCATTGTTACACAAAATTAAAAAAAAATTCTCTCCAAATTCCATGAAATTTTAACTGTATGTATGAAATGCTAATCAAACCATATAGCCAAAATTTCATGCAAAAAATTCTCTCCAAATTCCATGAAATTTTAACTGTATGTATGAAATACTAATCAAACCATATAGCCAAAATTTCATGCAATTCTTTGACAAAAAATTTTTAATTTTACTTTTTTGGCCATACATTATGACCGAAAAATGGCATTGTAACAAAAATTTAAAAAAAATTCTCTCCAAATTCCATGAAATTTTAACTGTATGTATGAAATGCTAATCAAACCATATAGCCAAAATTTCATGCAATTCTGAGACAAAAAATTTTTCATTTTACTTTTTTGGCCATACATCATGACCAAAAAATGGCATTGTTACACAAAATTTAAAAAAAATTCTCTCCAAATTCCATGAAATTTTAACTGTATGTATGAAATGCTAATCAAACCATGTAGCCAAAATTTCATGCAATTCTGAGACAAAAAATTTTTCATTTTACTTTTTTGGCCATACATTATGACCAAAAATGACATTGTTACACAAAATTTTAAAAAAATTCTCTCCAAATTCCATGAAATTTTAACTGTATGTATGAAATGCTAATCAAACCATATAGCCAAAATTTCATGCAATTCTGAGACAAAAAATTTTTAATTTTACTTTTTTGGCCATACATTATGACCAAAAAATGGCATTGTTACAAAAATTTTAAAAAGATTCTCTCCAAATTCCATGAAATTTTAACTGTATGTATGAAATGCTAATCAAACCATATAGCCAAAATTTCATGCAATTCTGAGACAAAAAATTTTTAATTTTACTTTTTTAGCCATACATTATGACCAAAAAATGGCATTGTTACAAAAAATTTAAAAAAAATTCTCTCCAAATTCCATGAAATTTTAACTGTATGTATGAAATGCTAATCAAACCATATAGCCAAAATTTCATGCAATTCTGAGACAAAAATTTTTTCATTTTACTTTTTTGGCCATACATTATGACCAAAAAATGGCATTGTTACAAAAAATTAAAAAAAAAATCTCTCCAAATTCCATGAAATTTTAACTGTATGTATGAAATGCTAATCTATACATATAAAATCCTCCGAGGCCGTTTTTCAAAATCGACGTCCGGCGGATCAGCTGGTGAGCCCTACGAGGCCGTTTTTCAAAATCGACCTCCGACGGATTAGCCGGTCAGTACTACGAGGCCGTTTTTTTTAAATCGACTTTCGATGGATTAGCTGATGAGCACTACGAGACCGTTTTTCGAAATCGACATCCTACGCATCAGCTGGTCAGCCCTACGAGGCCGTGTTTCAAAATCGACCTCAGACGGATCAGCTGGCCAGCCGTATGAGGCCTTTTTGTAAATCGACTTCCGACAGATCAGCCCTTGTTACAAAAAATGTAAAAAAAATTCTCTTCAAATTCCATGAAATTTTAACTGTATGTATGAAACCATATATAGAAAAAATTTCATGCAATTCTGAGACAAAAATTTTTTAATTTTAGTTTTTTGGCCATACATTATGACCAAAAAATGGCATTGTTACAAAAAGTTTAAAAAAAAAAATCTCTCCAAATTCCATGAAATTTTAACTGTATGTATGAAATGCTAATCAAACCATATAGCCAAAATTTCATGCAAAAAATTCTCTCCAAATTCCATGAAATTTTAACTGTATGTATGAAATACTAATCAAACCATATAGCCAAAATTTCATGCAATTCTGAGACAAAAAATTTTTAATTTTACTTTTTTGGCCATACATTATGACCAAAAAATGGCATTGTTACAAAAAATTAAAAAAAAAATCTCTCCAAATTCCATGAAATTTTAACTGTATGTATGAAATGCTAATCAAACCATATAGCCAAAATTTCATGCAATTCTGAGACAAAAAATTTTTCATTTTACTTTTTTGGCCATACATTATGACCAAAAAATGGCATTGTTACAAAAAATTTAAAAAAAATTCTCTCCAAATTCCATGAAATTTTAACTATATGTATAAAATGCTAATCAAACCATATAGCCAAAATTTCATGCAATTCTGAAACAAAAATTTTTTAATTTTACTTTTTTGGCCATACATTATGACCAAAAAATGGCATTGTAACAAAAATTTAAAAAAAATCTCTCCAAATTCCATGAAATTTTAACTGTATGTATGAAATGCTAATCAAACCATACATTATAACCAAAAAATGGCATTGTTACAAAAAATTTAAAAAAAATTCTCTCCAAATTCCATGAAATTTTAACTGTATGTATGAAATGCTAATCTATACATATAAAATCCTCCGAGGCTGTTTTTCAAAATCGACGTCCGCCGGATCAGCTGGTGAGCCCTACGAGGCCGTTTTTCAAAATCGACCTCCGACGGATTAGCCGGTCAGTACTACGAGGCCGTTTTTTTTAAATCGACTTCCGATGGATTAGCTGATGAGTACTACGAGACCGTTTTTCGAAATCGACATCCTACGCATCAGCTGGTCAGCCCTACGAGGCCGTGTTTCAAAATCGACCTCAGACGGATCAGCTGGCCAGCCGTATGAGGCCTTTTTGTAAATCGACTTCCGACAGATCAGCCCTTGTTACAAAAAAATGTAAAAAAAATTCTCTTCAAATTCCATGAAATTTTAACTGTATGTATGAAACCATATATAGAAAAAATTTCATGCAATTCTGAGACAAAAATTTTTTAATTTTACTTTTTTGGCCATACATTATGACCAAAAAATGGCATTGTAACAAAAATTAAAAAAAAAATCTCTCCAAATTCCATGAAATTTTAACTGTATCAAACCATATAGCCAAAATTTCATGCAATTCTGAGACAAAAAATTCTCTCCAAATTCCATGAAATTTTAACTGTATGTATGAAACCATATATAGAAAAAATTTCATGCAATTCTGAGACAAAAAATTTTTAATTTTACTTTTTTGGCCATACATTATGACCAAAAAATGGCATTGTAACAAAAATTAAAAAAAAATTCTCTCCAAATTCCATGAAATTTTAACAGTATGTCTGAAATGGTAATCAAACCATATAGCCAAAATTTCATGCAATTCTGAGACAAGAAATTTTTAATTTTACTTTTTTGGCCATACATTATGACCAAAAAATGGCATTGTTACAAAAAATTTAAAAAAAAAATCTCTTCAAATTCCATGAAATTTTAACTGTATGTATGAAATGCTAATCAAACCATATAGCGAAAAAATTTCATGCAATTCTGAGACAAAAAATTTTTAATTTTACTTTTTTGGCCATACGTTATGACCAAAAAATGGCATTGTTACAAAAATTTTAAAAAGATTCTCTCCAAATTCCATGAAATTTTAACTGTATGTATGAAATGCTAATCAAACCATATAGCCAAAATTTCATGCAATTCTGAGACAAAAAATTTTTAATTTTACTTTTTTGGCCATACATTGTGACCGAAAAATGGCATTGTAACAAAAATTTAAAAAAAATTCTCTCCAAATTCCATGAAATTTTAACTGTATGTATGAAATGCTAATCAAACCATATAGCCAAAATTTCATGCAATTCTGAGACAAAAAATTTTTCATTTTACTTTTTTGGCCATACATTATGACCAAAAAATGGCATTGTTACAAAAAATTTAAAAAAAATTCTCTCTAAATTCCCTGAAATTTTAACTGTATGTATGAAATGATAATCAAACCATATAGCCAAAATTTCATGCAATTCTGAGACAAAAAATGTTTAATTTTACTTTTTTGGCCATACATTATGACCAAAAAATGGCATTGTTACAAAAAATTTAAAAAAAATTCTCTCCAAATTCCCTGAAATTTTAACTGTATGTATGAAATGATAATCAAACCATATAGCCAGAATTTCATGCAATTCTGAGACAAAAAATTTTTAATTTTACTTTTTTGGCCATACATTATGACCAAAAAATGACATTGTTACAAAAAATTTAAAAAAAATTCTCTCCAAATTCCATGAAATTTTAACTGTATGTATGAAATGCTAATCTATACATATAAAACCCAATGTCGGTGCACTATGACGCCGCTCGGTGGATCTCGGAGCATCTCGGAGCACCCAGCCTCCAACTGATGAGCTGGAAAGTCCTCCGAGGCCGTTTTTCAAAATCGACGTCCGGCGGATCAGCTGGTGAGCCCTACGAGGCCGTTTTTCAAAATCGACCTCCGCCGGATTAGCCGGTCAGTACTACGAGGCCGTTTTTTTAAAATCGACTTCCGATGGATTAGCTGGTGAGCACTACGACACCGTTTTTCGAAATCGACATCCTACGCATCAGCTGGTCAGCCACGAGGCCGTGTTTCAAAATCGACCTCAGACGGATCAGCTGGCCAGCTGTATGAGGCCTTTTTGTAAATCGACTTCCGACAGATCAGCCCTTGTTACAAAAAATTAAAAAAAAATTCTCTCCAAATTCCATGAAATTTTAACTGTATGTATGAAATGCTAATCAAACCATATAGCCAAAATTTCATGCAATTCTGAGACAAAAAATTCTCTCCAAATTCCATGAAATTTTAACTGTATGTATGAAACCATATCTAGAAAAAATTTCATGCAATTCTGAGACAAAAAATTTTTAATTTTACTTTTTTGGCCATACATTATGACCAAAAAATGGCATTGTTACAAAAAATTTAAAAAAAATTCTCTCCAAATTCCATGAAAATTTAACTGTATGTATGAAATGCTAATCAAACCATATAGCCAAAATTTCATGCAATTCTGAGACAAAAAATTTTTAATTTTACTTTTTTGGCCATACATTATGACCAAAAAATGGCATTGTTACAAAAAATTTAAAAAAAATTCTCTCCAAATTCCATGAAATTTTAACTTTATGTATGAAATGCTAACCAAACCATATAGCCAAAATTTCATGCAATTCTGAGACAAAAATTTTTTAATTTTACTTTTTTGGCCATACATTATGACCAAAAAATGGCATTGTAACAAAAAATAAAAAAAAATCTCTCCAAATTCCATGAAATTTTAACTGTATGTATGAAATGCTAATCAAACCATACATTATAACCAAAAAATGGCATTGTTACAAAAAATTTAAAAAAAAAACTCTCCAAATTCCAAGAAATTTTAACTGTATGTATGAAATGCTAATCTATACATATAAAATCCTCCGAGGCCGTTTTTCAAAATCGACGTCCGGCGGATCAGCTGGTGAGCCCTACGAGGCCGTTTTTCAAAATCGACCTCCGACGGATTAGCCGGTCAGTACTACGAGGCCGTTTTTTTTAAATCGACTTCCGATGGATTAGCTGATGAGCACTACGAGACCGTTTTTCGAAATCGACATCCTATGCATCAGCTGGTCAGCCCTACGAGGCCGTGTTTCAAAATCGACCTCAGACGGATCAGCTGGCCAGCCGTATGAGGCCTTTTTGTAAATCGACTTCCGACAGATCAGCCCTTGTTACAAAAAATGTAAAAAAAATTCTCTTCAAATTCCATGAAATTTTAACTGTATGTATGAAACCATATATAGAAAAAATTTCATGCAATTCTGAGACAAAAATTTTTTAATTTTACTTTTTTGGCCATACATTATGACCAAAAAATGGCATTGTAACAAAAATTTAAAAAAAATTCTCTCCAAATTTCATGAAATTTTAACAGTATGTATGAAATGGTAATCAAAGCATATAGCCAAAATTTCATGCAATTCTGAGACAAGAAATTTTTAATTTTACTTTTTTGGCCATACATTATGACCAAAAAATGGCATTGTTACCAAAAATTTAAAAAAAAAATTCTCTCCAAATTCCATGAAATTTTAACTGTATGTATGAAATGCTAATCAAACCATATAGCCAAAATTTCATGCAATTCTGAGACAAAAAATTTTTAATTTTACTTTTTTGGCCATTTAAATTTTGGCTATATGGTTTGACCAAAAAATGGCATAGTTACAAAAATTTTAAAAAGATTCTCTCCAAATTCCATGAAATTTTAACTGTATGTATGAAATGCTAATCAAACCATATAGCCAAAATTTCATGCAATTCTGAGACAAAAAATTTTTAATTTTACTTTTTTGGCCATACATTATGACCAAAAAATGGCATTGTAACAAAAATTAAAAAAAATCTCTCCAAAATCCATGAAATTTTAACTGTATGTATGAAATGCTAATCAAACCATATAGCCAAAATTTCATGCAATTCTGAGACAAAAAATTTTTCATTTTACTTTTTTGGCCATACATTATGACCAAAAAATGGCATTGTTACACAAAATTAAAAAAAAATTCTCTCCAAATTCCATGAAATTTTAACTGTATGTATGAAATGCTAATCAAACCATATAGCCAAAATTTCATGCAAAAAATTCTCTCCAAATTCCATGAAATTTTAACTGTATGTATGAAATACTAATCAAACCATATAGCCAAAATTTCATGCAATTCTTTGACAAAAAATTTTTAATTTTACTTTTTTGGCCATACATTATGACCGAAAAATGGCATTGTAACAAAAATTTAAAAAAAATTCTCTCCAAATTCCATGAAATTTTAACTGTATGTATGAAATGCTAATCAAACCATATAGCCAAAATTTCATGCAATTCTGAGACAAAAAATTTTTCATTTTACTTTTTTGGCCATACATCATGACCAAAAAATGGCATTGTTACACAAAATTTAAAAAAAATTCTCTCCAAATTCCATGAAATTTTAACTGTATGTATGAAATGCTAATCAAACCATGTAGCCAAAATTTCATGCAATTCTGAGACAAAAAATTTTTCATTTTACTTTTTTGGCCATACATTATGACCAAAAATGACATTGTTACACAAAATTTTAAAAAAATTCTCTCCAAATTCCATGAAATTTTAACTGTATGTATGAAATGCTAATCAAACCATATAGCCAAAATTTCATGCAATTCTGAGACAAAAAATTTTTAATTTTACTTTTTGGCCATACATTATGACCAAAAAATGGCATTGTTACAAAAATTTTAAAAAGATTCTCTCCAAATTCCATGAAATTTTAACTGTATGTATGAAATGCTAATCAAACCATATAGCCAAAATTTCATGCAATTCTGAGACAAAAAAATTTTAATTTTACTTTTTTAGCCATACATTATGACCAAAAAATGGCATTGTTACAAAAAATTTAAAAAAAATTCTCTCCAAATTCCATGAAATTTTAACTGTATGTATGAAATGCTAATCAAACCATATAGCCAAAATTTCATGCAATTCTGAGACAAAAATTTTTTCATTTTACTTTTTTGGCCATACATTATGACCAAAAAATGGCATTGTTACAAAAAATTAAAAAAAAAATCTCTCCAAATTCCATGAAATTTTAACTGTATGTATGAAATGCTAATCTATACATATAAAATCCTCCGAGGCCGTTTTTCAAAATCGACGTCCGGCGGATCAGCTGGTGAGCCCTACGAGGCCGTTTTTCAAAATCGACCTCCGACGGATTAGCCGGTCAGTACTACGAGGCCGTTTTTTTTAAATCGACTTCCGATGGATTAGCTGATGAGCACTACGAGACCGTTTTTCGAAATCGACATCCTACGCATCAGCTGGTCAGCCCTACGAGGCCGTGTTTCAAAATCGACCTCAGACGGATCAGCTGGCCAGCCGTATGAGGCCTTTTTGTAAATCGACTTCCGACAGATCAGCCCTTGTTACAAAAAATGTAAAAAAAATTCTCTTCAAATTCCATGAAATTTTAACTGTATGTATGAAACCATATATAGAAAAAATTTCATGCAATTCTGAGACAAAAATTTTTTAATTTTAGTTTTTTGGCCATACATTATGACCAAAAAATGGCATTGTTACAAAAAGTTTAAAAAAAAAATCTCTTCAAATTCCATGAAATTTTAACTGTATGTATGAAATGCTAATCAAACCATATATCCAAAATTTCATGCAAAAAATTCTCTCCAAATTCCATGAAATTTTAACTGTATGTATGAAATACTAATCAAACCATATAGCCAAAATTTCATGCAATTCTGAGACAAAAAATTTTTAATTTTACTTTTTTGGCCATACATTATGACCAAAAAATGGCATTGTTACAAAAAATTAAAAAAAAAATCTCTCCAAATTCCATGAAATTTTAACTGTATGTATGAAATGCTAATCAAACCATATAAAATGGCATTGTAACAAAAATTAAAAAAAAATTCTCTCCAAATTCCATGAAATTTTAACAGTATGTCTGAAATGGTAATCAAACCATATAGCCAAAATTTCATGCAATTCTGAGACAAGAAATTTTTAATTTTACTTTTTTGGCCATACATTGTGACCGAAAAATGGCATTGTAACAAAAATTTAAAAAAAATTCTCTCCAAATTCCATGAAATTTTAACTGAATGTATGAAATGCTAATCAAACCATATAGCCAAAATTTCATGCAATTCTGAGACAAAAAATTTTTCATTTTACTTTTTTGGCCATACATTATGACCAAAAAATGGCATTGTTACAAAAAATTTAAAAAAAATTCTCTCTAAATTCCCTGAAATTTTAACTGTATGTATGAAATGATAATCAAACCATATAGCCAAAATTTCATGCAATTCTGAGACAAAAAATGTTTAATTTTACTTTTTTGGCCATACATTATGACCAAAAAATGGCATTGTTACAAAAAATTTAAAAAAAATTCTCTCCAAATTCCCTGAAATTTTAACTGTATGTATGAAATGATAATCAAACCATATAGCCAAAATTTCATGCAATTCTGAGAGAAAAAATGTTTAATTTTACTTTTTTGGCCATACATTATGACCAAAAAATGGCATTGTTACAAAAAATTAAAAAAAAATTCTCTCCAAATTCTATGAAATTTTAACTGTATGTATAAAATGCTAATCAAATTATATAGCCAAAATTTCTTGAAATTCTGAGACAAAAAATTTTTAATTTTACTTTTTTGGCCATACATTATGACCAAAAAATGACATTGTTACAAAAAATTTAAAAAAAATTCTCTCCAAATTCCATGAAATTTTAACTGTATGTATGAAATGCTAATCAAACCATATAGCCAAAATTTCATGCAATTCTGAGACAAAAAATTTTTAATTTTACTTTTTTGGCCATACATTATGACCAAAAAGTGGCATTGTTACAAAAAATTTAAAAAAAATTCTCTCCAAATTCCATGAAAATTTAACTGTATGTATGAAATGCTAATCAAACCATATAGCCAAAATTTCATGCAATTCTGAGACAAAAAATTTTTAATTTTACTTTTTTGGCCATACATTATGACCAAAAAATGGCATTGTTACAAAAAATTTAAAAAAAATTCTCTCCAAATTCCATGAAATTTTAACTTTATGTATGAAATGCTAACCAAACCAGATAGCCAAAATTTCATGCAATTCTAAGACAAAAAATTTTTAATTTTACTTTTTTGGCCATACATTATGACCAAAAAATGGCATTGTTACAAAAAAAAATTCTCTCCAAATTCCATGAAATTTTAACTGTATGTATGAAATGCTAATCAAATCATATAGCCAAAATTTCATGCAATTCTGAGACAAAAATTTTTTAATTTTACTTTTTTGGCCATACATTATGATGGCATTGTTACAAAAAATTTAAAAAAAAATTCTCTCCAAATTCCATGAAATTTTAACTGTATGTATGAAATGCTAATCAAACCATATAGCCAAAATTTCATGCAATTCTGAGACAAAAAATTTTTAATTTTACTTTTTTGGCCATACATTATGACCAAAAAATGGCATTGTTACAAAAATTTTAAAAAGATTCTCTCCAAATTCCATGAAATTTTAACTGTATGTATGAAATGCTAATCAAACCATAAAGCCAAAATTTCATGCAATTCTGAGACAAAAAATTTTCAATTTTACTTTTTTGGCCATACATTATGACCGAAAAATGGCATTGTAACAAAAATTTAAAAAAAATTCTCTCCAAATTCCATGAAATTTTAACTGTATGTATGAAATGCTAATCAAACCATATAGCCAAAATTTCATGCAATTCTGAGACAAAAAATTTTTAATTTTACTTTTTTGGCCATACATTATGATGGCATTGTTACAAAAAATTTAAAAAAAAATTCTCTCCAAATTCCATGAAATTTTAACAGTATGTATGAAATGCTAATCAAACCATATAGCCAAAATTTCATGCAATTCTGAGACAAAAAATTTTTCATTTTACTTTTTTGGCCATACATTATGACCAAAAATTGGCATTGTTACAAAAAATTTATAAAAAATTCTCTCCAAATTCCATGAAATTTTAACTATATGTATGAAATGCTAATCAAACCATATAGCCAAAATTTCATGCAATTCTGAGACAAAAATTTTTTAATTTTACTTTTTTGGCCATACATTATGACCAAAAAATGGCATTGTAACAAAAATTTAAAAAAAATTCTCTCCAAATTCCATGAAATTTTAACTATATGTATGAAATGCTAATCAAACCATATAGCCAAAATTTCATGCAATTCTGAGACAAAAATTTTTTAATTTTACTTTTTTGGCCATACATTATGATGGCATTGTTACAAAAAATTTAAAAAAAAAATTCTCTCCAAATTCCATGAAATTTTAACTGTATGTATGAAATGCTAATCAAACCATATAGCCAAAATTTCATGCAATTCTGAGACAAAAAATTTTTCATTTTACTTTTTTGGCCATACATTATGACCAAAAAATGGCATTGTTACAAAAAATTTATAAAAAATTCTCTCCAAATTCCATGAAATTTTAACTATATGTATGAAATGCTAATCAAACCATATAGCCAAAATTTCATGCAATTCTGAGACAAAAATTTTTTAATTTTACTTTTTTGGCCATACATTATGACCAAAAAATGACATTGTAACAAAAATTAAAAAAAAATCTCCAAAATCCATGAAATTTTAACTGTATGTATGAAATACTAATCAAACCATATAGCCAAAATTTCATGCAATTCTGAGACAAAATATTTTTAATTTTACTTTTTTGGCCATACATTATGACCAAAAAATGGCATTGTTACAAAAAATTTAAAAAAAAATCTCTCCAAATTCCATGAAATTTTAACTGTATGTATAAAATGCTAATCAAACCATATAGCCAAAATTTCATGCAATTCTGAGACAAAAAATTTTTCATTTTACTTTTTTGGCCATACATTATGACCAAAAAATGGCATTGTTACAAAAAATTTAAAAAAAATTCTCTCCAAATTCCATGAAATTTTAACTATATGTATGAAATGCTAATCAAACCATATAGCCAAAGTTTCATGCAATTCTGAGACAAAAATTTTTTAATTTTACTTTTTTGGCCATACATTATGACCAAAAAATGGCATTGTAACAAAAAATTTAAAAAAAAAATCTCTCCAAATTCCATGAAATTTTAACTGTATGTATGAAATGCTAATCTATACATATAAAATCCTCCGAGGCCGTTTTTCAAAATCGACGTCCGGCGGATCAGCTGGTGAGCCCTACGAGGCCGTTTTTCAAAATCGACCTCCGACGGATTAGCCGGTCAGTACTACGAGGCCGTTTTTTTTAAATCGACTTCCGATGGATTAGCTGGTGAGCACTACGAGACCGTTTTTCGAAATCGACATCCTACGCATCAGCTGGTCAGCCCTACGAGGCCGCGTTTCAAAATCGACCTCAGACGGATCAGCTGGCCAGCCCTATGAGGCCTTTTTGTAAATCGACTTCCGACAGATCAGCCCTGAGACAAAATTTGTCTCAATTCTCAATTCTGAGACAAAAAATTTTTCATTTTACTTTTTGGCCATACATTATGACTAAAAAATGGCATTGTTACAAAAAATTTAAAAAAAATTCTCTCCAAATTCCATGAAATTTTAACTATATGTATGAAATGCTAATCAAACTATATAGCCAAAATTTCATGCAATTCTGAGACAAAAATTTTTTAATTTTACTTTTTTGGCCATACATTATGACCAAAAAATGGCATTGTAACAAAAATTTAAAAAAAATCTCCAAATTCCATGAAATTTTAACTGTATGTATGAAATGCTATTCAAACCATACATTATAACCAAAAAATGGCATTGTTACAAAAAATTAAAAAAAAATTCTCTCCAAATTCCATGAAATTTTAACTGTATGTATGAAATGCTAATCTATACATATAAAATCCTCCGAGGCCGTTTTTCAAAATCGACGTCCGGCTGATCAGCTGGTGAGCCCTACGAGGCCGTTTTTCAAAATCGACCTCCGACGGATTAGCCGGTCAGTACTACGAGGCCGTTTTTTTTAAATCGACTTCCGATGGATTAGCTGATGAGCACTACGAGACCGTTTTTCGAAATCGACATCCTACGCATCAGCTGGTCAGCCCTACGAGGCCGTGTTTCAAAATCGACCTCAGACGGATCAGCTGGCCAGCCGTATGAGGCCTTTTTGTAAATCGACTTCCGACAGATCAGCCCTTGTTACAAAAAATGTAAAAAAAAATTCTCTTCAAATTCCATGAAATTTTAACTGTATGTATGAAACCATATATAGAAAAAATTTCATGCAATTCTGAGACAAAAATTTTTTAATTTTACTTTTTTGGCCATACATTATGACCAAAAAATGGCATTGTTACAAAAAATTTAAAAAAATATTCTCTTTAAATTCCATGAAATTTTAACTTTATGTATGAAATGCTAACCAAACCATATAGCCAAAATTTCATGCAATTCTAAGACAAAAAATTTTTAATTTTACTTTTTTGGCCATACATTATGACCAAAAAATGGCATTGTTACAAAAAAAATTCTCTCCAAATTCCATGAAATTTTAACTGTATGTATGAAATGCTAATCAAATCATATAGCCAAAATTTCATGTAATTCTGAGACAAAAAAATTTTTAATTTTACTTTTTTGGCCATACATTATGACCAAAAAATGGCATTGTTACAAAAAATTTAAAAAAAAATTCTCTCCAAATTCCATGAAATTTTAACTGTATGTATGAAATGCTAATCAAACCATATAGCCAAAATTTCATGCAATTCTGAGACAAAAAATTTTTAATTTTACTTTTTTGGCCATACATTATGACCAAATGTTTTCAATTTACTTTGCCGTGATCGCACAATGTTTTCTTGTTGACCTGGGATATAGCCGAACACAAAATAATGAATAGTCAACACGGATAAGAGGAGGTCTGAACAAAGTCTGGACCTGAATGTGTAATTTTGAAGAAGAAGAAATAGGAGTTGTCAATGTTTTTGTTTACAAACCGAAATGACTCTGTGATATTTTCATGCAAGTGCAATCAGTTAGTTAAATTTTTAGTAAATAAGTTGATGGTAAATTAACGATAGAATTTTAAGAATAATTTGTGAATCTAATTCAAAAAAAAAAAAAAAAATTTTGTGCTATTTATTACAGCCTGAAGAAGCTCTAAATAAACAGAGCGAAATATTGCACCAAAATTAAAACTGTCTTTTCAATCCGCCGCTATATCCCAGGTCAACAAGAAAACATACATTATGACCAAAAAATGGCATTGTTACAAAAATTTTAAAAAGATTCTCTCCAAATTCCATGAAATTTTAACTGTATGTATGAAATGCTAATCAAACCATATAGCCAAAATTTCATGCAATTCTGAGACAAAAAATTTTTCATTTTACTTTTTTGGCCATACATTATGACCAAAAAATGGCATTGTTACACAAAATTTAAAAAAAAATTCTCTCCAAATTCCATGAAATTTTAACTGTATGTATGAAATGCTAATCAAACCATATAGCCAAAATTTCTTACAAAAAATTTCTCTCCAAATTCCATGAAATTTTAACTGTATGTATGAAATACTAATCAAACCATATAGCCAAAATTTCATGCAATTTTGAGACAAAAAATTTTTAATTTTACTTTTTTGGCCATACATTATGACCAAAAAATGGCATTGTTACAAAAAATTAAAAAAAAAATCTCTCCAAGTTCCATGAAATTTTAACTGTATGTATGAAATGCTAATCAAACCATATAGCCAAAATTTCATGCAATTCTGAGACAAAAAATTTTTCATTTTACTTTTTTGGCCATACATTATGACCAAAAAATGGCATTGTTACAAAAAATTTAAAAAAAATTCTCTCCAAATTCCATGAAATTTTAACTATATGTATGAAATGCTAATCAAACCATATAGCCAAAATTTCATGCAATTCTGAGACAAAAATTTTTTAATTTTACTTTTTTGGCCATACATTATGACCAAAAAATGGCATTGTAACAAAAATTAAAAAAAAATCTCTCCAAATTCCATGAAATTTTAACTGTATGTATGAAATGCTAATCAAACCATATAGCCAAAATTTCATGCAATTCTGAGACAAAAAATTTTTAATTTTACTTTTTGGGCCATACATTATGACCAAAAAATGGCATTGTTACAAAAAATTTAAAAAAAAATCTCTCCAAATTCCATGAAATTTTAACTGTATGTATGAAATGCTAATCAAACCATATAGCCAAAATTTCATGCAATTCTGAGACAAAAAATTTTTCATTTTACTTTTTTGGCCATACATTATGACCAAAAAATGGCATTGTTACAAAAAATTTAAAAAAAATTCTCTCCAAATTCCATGAAATTTTAACTATATGTATGAAATGCTAATCAAACCATATAGCCAAAATTTCATGCAATTCTGAGACAAAAATTTTTTAATTTTACTTTTTTGGCCATACATTATGACCAAAAAATGGCATTGTAACAAAAATTAAAAAAAAATATCTCCAAATTCCATGAAATTTTAACTGTATGTATGAAATGCTAATCAAACCATATAGCCAAAATTTCATGCAATTCTGAGACAAAAAATTTTTCATTTTACTTTTTTGGCCATACATTCTTCTTCTCTTCTTCTTCTTTTTCAGCCTGTTTCTATCCACTGCTGGATGTAGGCCTCTCCAACTTCTTTCCATTTCGTACGATCCATTGCCATTTGCTGCCAGTTTGTACCTGCAATATTCTTAATTCCGTTTGTCCATCTCTCTGGTGGTCTACCTATACCTCGTCTTTTATATGGTCGCCAGTTCATGATCTTTTTGGTCCAACGTTCGTCTGTCCTTCTTGCAATATGTCCCGCCCAGCTCCATTTCAGAGATGCTATTCTTTCCATGACATCAACGACCCTGGTTTGTTGTCGAATCCATTTATTCGTCATTCTGTCTCTGAGTGTTATTCCGAGCATACTCCGTTCCATGGCTCTTTGTGTCACTCTCAATTTATCTTCGGATGCTTTTGTTAAAGTTAACGTTTCCGCTCCATAAGTGAGCACTGGAAGGACACAAGTGTCGAAAACTTTGCGTTTCAGACTATTATTCATTTTGCTTTTGAAAATTAGTCTGAGTTTTCCGAACGCTGCCCATGCAAGACCAATCCTACGTCTTATTTCTGCAGTTTGGTTGTCCAGACCTAACTTCAGTTTATGTCCTAGATATACATAGCTGTCGACTCGTTCAATGACAGTGTCACCAATTTTGATTTCTCTATCGTCCCCGATGTTGGTCATGACTTTTGTTTTCGATAAGTTCATCTTGAGGCCAACTTTGCTCGCCTCTTCACTTAACTGTTGTAGCATAAGCTGAGCCTGACCTAGATTCGCTGCTATCGGTACAATGTCATCAGCGAAGCGGAGATTGCTCAGGTACTCTCCATTTATCTTTATTCCCATTTTACTCCAGTTTAACTTCCTAAAAATACTCTGCAGAATCGCCGTGAATAATTTCGGTGAAATGGTGTCACCCTGCCTTACACCTCGGCCAATTCTGAATTTCTCCGTGCTCTTATGAAGTTTTATACATGAAGTAGCATTTTTGTACACATATCGAATTGTGTTGGAGTACCTTGAGTCTACTCTACATTCGTCTAATGCGTCCAATATCGACCATGTTTCCACTGAATCGAAAGCTTTTTCGAAGTCTATGAATAGCAAGACTATGTCGATGTTGTATTCACGACACTTCTCAATAAGCGTTCTCATCACCTGCAAATGGTCGTTTGTGCTGAAACCAGATCTGAAAGCAGCTTGTTCAACAGGTTGGTAGAAGTCGAACTTGTTAGTGTTCCTCTTCGTAATGATTTTCATAAACAACTTGTAGAGTGTTGACAATAGGCTTATGGGTCGGTAATTTTCCAGCTTTGTTATGTCTCCTTTTTTATGCAGCAATGTAATTACCGCATTTTCCCAGGCTTCTGGTACTTCTTCCCATTGGAGACATTGATTAAACAAAGCCGTGATTGCCTTTAATAATGAGTCTCCACCTAGTTTAATGGCTTCCACTGGAACACCATCTTCTCCGGGAGACTTTTTGTTTTTCATCTCGGCTACTGCAGCTTTGACTTCATCAACAGTTATGTCGGGCATATCCTCCGATCCCACGTTTCTTATTATTGGTCTATCTTCGGTTTCTTCCGTTGGACTCTGTCTTGCTGAAGAAAACAAATTCTCATAAAATTCTGTTGCAATGTTTAATATCGCATTTCGATCCGTTTGGATCGTTCCTGTTTTGTCTCGTAATTTGAAGATTTCTTTTTTGGCGTTTGTCATTTTTCTCCGTAGGACTTTCATATTGCAGTTAGCTTCAATTATGTTTTGAGCCAATTGGACATTATATTTTCTTTCATCTGATCTCCTTGCTTTGTTGATACTTTTAGACAGGTTCCGGTATTCCACCGAATCTCGTCCTCCGTTTTTTACCAACTCTGCTCTGCTTGCGATCAGGTCTAATGTTTCTCTGCTGAGTTTTGATTCTTTCCCTTGGACGGATTTGCATTTGGATTTCATGAAACCCATTATTGTATCGACGATTTTGGTATTCAATTCGTCCAATGTTTCACATTGATTGTTGACGTTATCTAATTCGGCAGTCATTTTCGTAGCAAATTCTTCATTTTGTGTGTAAAGCCGTTGTACGTCAATCCTTTCACTTTTCTGAACTAGTTGTGATCTTTGAAATTCGGTATTTAACGTGACTCTTGCACGAACCATTCGGTGATCACTACCGGTTGAAAAATTGTTTAGGACCGTAACGTTCTTAACGGTTGACTTACAGCCAGTTATGATGTAATCGATTTCATTTTTCGTTACACCATCTGCACTAGCCCAAGTCCATTTCCGTTGAGGCTTTCCTGCAAAAAATGAATTCATTGCGTACAAATTGTGTTGCTGTAAGAAGTTGAGTAAAGTATTTCCACGCTCATTTCTTTGGTCGTTGCTAAAACTACCAACAGAAACTTCGGAGTCTTCTTCTCGTTTTCCCAGCTTCGCATTGAAATCACCGATTAGATATTGGTAATGTGAAGGGTTTTCGTCCAGAGCTTTCTCGACATCTTCATAGAATCTTTCTACTTCTTCGTCATCATGAGTGGACGTGGGTGCGTAAACCTGAATTAATTTGACACTGTATCTGTTATTTATCTTCAGGCTTACGTATATCACTCGATCGGATATGCTTTTCGTGTGAATTATGCGATCCGACCACCGCTTGTTTATGAACAATCCGACACCGTGCATCAGCATCTGACTGTCACTTCCTCGGTAGAAGAATGTATGCCCTGATTGTAATTTCAGGCATTCCTCTCCAGGTTTTCTCACTTCGCTCACTCCCACAACATCCCATTTTATCTTTTCTAGCTCTTCTTCCATTTCTTGCATTTTTTGTCTTGACGACAATGTTCTGGCATTATATGTGGCAATGTATAATTCGTTATGGCTTCGTTTGGAGGTTTTTAGCATTAAAACACCACGCTTGCTACTGCGGGTTGGTGAGTATGAAAGCTTTACTTTGCTCGCCCCCGGTAATCCTCGAGCTCTGACCCGCACATTTCTGCACGTTCCGGGACCACCGTGCCTATCAAAGTGCACAGTGCCCGACGGGGTAGTGTTACTCTTTTTGAACATTCTTTTCCATAAAGCTTTGCCCATTCTTTTGAACCTATCTGAGCAAAAGGTTATTCGTCCTTTAAAAGCTTAACCTAGTAGCTAATAAGAATTCTGGGATCGTTCTATCCTTTGGCTTCCTGATCGTGTTGTTCCACCTCAACGTTGGTCCCTTAACCCCAATTCTTTCGGCTTCCAGCTCACGATTCATTCAGCCTTAAGATTGATCTATCTAATCCTATCTTATTTACTGCTACGTCCTCGTTAAACTTCATTCCCTCCACTCTTTTCCAAACTGGCTTGGGACAGTCTTTGGCGGTGTTGGCCATACATTATGACCAAAAAATGGCATTGTTACAAAAAATTTAAAAAAAATTCTCTCCAAATTCCATGAAATTTTAACTATATGTATGAAATGCTAATCAAACCATATAGCCAAAATTTCATGCAATTCTGAGACAAAAAATTTTTAATTTTACTTTTTTGGCCATACATTATGACCAAAAAATGGCATTGTAACAAAAATTAAAAAAAAATCTCTCCAAATTCCATGAAATTTTAACTGTATGTATGAAATGCTAATCAAACCATATAGCCAAAATTTCATGCAATTCTGAGACAAAAAATTTTTAATTTTACTTTTTGGGCCATACATTATGACCAAAAAATGGCATTGTTACAAAACATTTAAAAAAAAATCTCTCCAAATTCCATGAAATTTTAACTGTATGTATGAAATGCTAATCAAACCATATAGCCAAAATTTCATGCAATTCTGAGACAAAAAATTTTTCATTTTACTTTTTTGGCCATACATTATGACCAAAAAATGGAATTGTTACAAAAAATTTAAAAAAAATTCTCTCCAAATTCCATGAAATTTTAACTATATGTATGAAATGCTAATCAAACCATATAGCCAAAATTTCATGCAATTCTGAGACAAAAATTTTTTAATTTTACTTTTTTGGCCATACATTATGACCAAAAAATGGCATTGTAACAAAAATTAAAAAAAAATATCTCCAAATTCCATGAAATTTTAACTGTATGTATGAAATGCTAATCAAACCATATAGCCAAAATTTCATGCAATTCTGAGACAAAAAATTTTTAATTTTACTTTTTTGGCCATACATTATGACCAAAAAATGGCATTGTTACAAAAAATTTAAAAAAAAATCTCTCCAAATTCCATGAAATTTTAACTGTATGTATGAAATGCTAATCAAACCATATAGCCAAAATTTCATGCAATTCTGAGACAAAAAATTTTTCATTTTACTTTTTTTGCCATACATTATGACCAAAAAATGGCATTGTTACAAAAAATTTAAAAAAATTCTCTCCAAATTCCATGAAATTTTAACTATATGTATGAAATGCTAATCAAACCATATAGCCAAAATTTCATGCAATTCTGAGACAAAAAATTTTTAATTTTACTTTTTTGGCCATACATTATGACCAAAAAATGGCATTGTTACAAAAAATTTAAAAAAAAATCTCTCCAAATTCCATGAAATTTTAACTGTATGTATGAAATGCTAATCAAACCATATAGCCAAAATTTCATGCAATTCTGAGACAAAAAATTTTTAATTTTACTTTTTTGGCCATACATTATGACCAAAAAATGGCATTGTTACAAAAAATTTAAAAAAAAATCTCTCCAAATTCCATGAAATTTTAACTGTATGTATGAAATGCTAATCAAACCATATAGCCAAAATTTCATGCAATTCTGAGACAAAAAATTTTTCATTTTACTTTTTTGGCCATACATTATGACCAAAAAATGGCATTGTAACAAAAATTAAAAAAAATCTCTTCAAAATCCATGAAATTGTAACTGTATGTATGAAATGCTAATCAAACCATATAGCCAAAATTTCATGCAATTCTGAGACAAAAAAATTTTTCATTTTACTTTTTTGGCCATACATTATGACCAAAAAATGGCATTGTTACACAAAATTTAAAAAAAATTCTCTCCAAATTCCATGAAATTTTAACTGTATGTATGAAATGCTAATCAAACCATATAGCCAAAATTTCATGCAAAAAATTCTCTCCAAATTCCATGAAATTTTAACTGTATGTATGAAATACTAATCAAACCATATAGCCAAAATTTCATGCAATTCTGAGACAAAAAATTTTTAATTTTACTTTTTTGGCCATACATTATGACCAAAAAATGGCATTGTTACAAAAAATTTAAAAAAAAATCTCTCCAAATTCCATGAAATTTTAACTGTATGTATGAAATGCTAATCAAACCATATAGCCAAAATTTCATGCAATTCTGAGACAAAAAATTTTTAATTTTACTTTTTTGGCCATACATTATGACCAAAAAATGGCATTGTTACAAAAAATTTAAAAAAAAATATCTCCAAATTCCATGAAATTTTAACTGTATGTATGAAATGCTAATCAAACCATATAGCCAAAATTTCATGCAATTCTGAGACAAAAAATTTTTCATTTTACTTTTTTGGCCATACATTATGACCAAAAAATGGCATTGTTACAAAAAATTTAAAAAAAATTCTCTCCAAATTCCATGAAATTTTAACTGTATGTATGAAATGCTAATCTATACATATAAAATCCTCCGAGGCCGTTTTTCAAAATCGACGTCCGGCGGATCAGCTGGTGAGCCCTACGAGGCCGTTTTTCAAAATCGACCTCCGACGGATTAGCCGGTCAGTACTACGAGGCCGTTTTTTTTTTAATCGACTTCCGATGGATTAGCTGATGAGCACTACGAGACCGTTTTTCGAAATCGACATCCTACGCATCAGCTGGTCAGCCCTACGAGGCCGTGTTTCAAAATCGACCTCAGACGGATCAGCTGGCCAGCCGTATGAGGCCTTTTTGTAAATCGACTTCCGACAGATCAGCCCTTGTTACAAAAAATGTAAAAAAAATTCTCTTCAAATTCCATGAAATTTTAACTGTATGTATGAAACCATATATAGAAAAAATTTCATGCAATTCTGAGACAAAAATTTTTTAATTTTACTTTTTTGGCCATACATTATGACCAAAAAATGGCATTGTAACAAAAATTAAAAAAAAAATTCTCTTCAAATTCCATGAAATTGTAACTGTATGTATGAAATGCTAATCAAACCATATAGCCAAAATTTCATGCAATTCTGAGACAAAAAAATTTTTCATTTTACTTTTTTGGCCATACATTATGACCAAAAAATGGCATTGTTACACAAAATTTAAAAAAAATTCTCTCCAAATTCCATGAAATTTTAACTGTATGTATGAAATGCTAATCAAACCATATAGCCAAAATTTCATGCAAAAAATTCTCTCCAAATTCCATGAAATTTTAACTGTATGTATGAAATACTAATCAAACCATATAGCCAAAATTTCATGCAATTCTGAGACAAAAAATTTTTAATTTTACTTTTTTGGCCATAAATTATGACCGAAAAATGGCATTGTAACAAAAATTTAAAAAAAATTCTCTCCAAATTCCATGAAATTTTAACTGTATGTATGAAATGCTAATCAAACCATATAGCCAAAATTTCATGCAATTCTGAGACAAAAAATTTTTCATTTTACTTTTTTGGCCATACATTATGACCAAAAAATGGCATTGTTACAAAAAATTTAAAAAAAAATCTCTCCAAATTCCATGAAATTTTAACTGTATGTATGAAATGCTAATCAAACCATATAGCCAAAATTTCATGCAATTCTGAGACAAAAAATTTTTCATTTTACTTTTTTGGCCATACATTATGACCAAAAAATGGCATTGTTACAAAAAATTAAAAAAAAATTCTCTCCAAATTCCATGAAATTTTAACTATATGTATGAAATGCTAATCAAACCATATAGCCAAAATTTCATGCAATTCTGAGACAAAAATTTTTTAATTTTACTTTTTTGGCCATATATTATGACCAAAAAATGGCATTGTAACAAAAATTAAAAAAAAATCTCTCCAAATTCCATGAAATTTTAACTGTATGTATGAAATGCTAATCAAACGATACATTATAACCAAAAAATGGCATTGTTACAAAAAATTTAAAAAAAATTCTCTCCAAATTCCATGAAATTTTAACTGTATGTATGAAATGCTAATCTATACATATAAAATCCTCCGAGGCCGTTTTTCAAAATCGACGTCCGGCGGATCAGCTGGTGAGCCCTACGAGGCCGTTTTTCAAAATCGACCTCCGACGGATTAGCCGGTCAGTACTACGAGGCCGTTTTTTTTAAATCGACTTCCGATGGATTAGCTGATGAGCACTACGAGACCTTTTTTCGAAATCGACATCCTACGCATCAGCTGGTCAGCCCTACGAGGCCGTGTTTCAAAATCGACCTCAGACGGATCAGCTGGCCAGCCGTATGGTGCCTTTTTGTAAATCGACTTCCGACAGATCAGCCCTTGTTACAAAAAATGTAAAAAAAATTCTCTTCAAATTCCATGAAATTTTAACTGTATGTATGAAACCATATATAGAAAAAATTTCATGCAATTCTGAGACAAAAATTTTTTAATTTTACTTTTTTGGCCATACATTATGACCACAAAATGGCATTGTAACAAAAATTAAAAAAAAATTCTCTCCAAATTCCATGAAATTTTAACTGTATCAAACCATATAGCCAACATTTCATGCAATTCTGAGACAAAAAATTCTCTCCAAATTCCATGAAATTTTAACTTTATGTATGAAACCATATATAGAAAAAATTTCATGCAATTCTGAGACAAAAATTTTTTAATTTTACTTTTTTGGCCATACATTATGACCAAAAAATGGCATTGTAACAAAAATTAAAAAAAAATTCTCTCCAAATTCCATGAAATTTTAACTGTATCAAACCATATAGCCAACATTTCATGCAATTCTGAGACAAAAAATTCTCTCCAAATTCCATGAAATTTTAACTTTATGTATGAAACCATATATAGAAAAAATTTCATGCAATTCTGAGACAAAAATTTTTTAATTTTACTTTTTTGGCCATACATTATGACCAAAAAATGGCATTGTAACAAAAATTTAAAAAAAATTCTCTCCAAATTCCATGAAATTTTAACAGTATGTATGAAATGGTAATCAAACCATATAGCCAAAATTTCATGCAATTCTGAGACAAAAAATTTTTAATTTTACTTTTTTGGCCATACATTATGACCAAAAAATGGCATTGTTACAAAAAATGTAAAAAAAAATCTCTCCAAATTCCATGAAACTTTAACTGTATGTATGAAATGCTAATCAAACCATATAGCCAAAATTTCATGCAATTCTGAGACAAAAAATTTTTAATTTTACTTTTTTGGCCATAATTATGACCAAAAAATGGCATTGTTACAAAAAATTTAAAAAAAAATCTCTCCAAATTCCTTGAAATTTTAACTGTATGTATGAAATGCTAATCAAACCATATAGCCAAAATTTCATGCAATTCTGAGACAAAAAATTCTCTCCAAATTCCATGAAATTTTAACTGTATGTATGAAATGCTAATCAAACCATATACCCAAAATTTCATGCAATTCTGAGACAAAAAATTTTTAATTTTACTTTTTTTTCCATACGTTATGACCAAAAAATGGCATTGTTACAAAAAATTTAAAAAAAAATCTCTCCAAATTCAATGAAATTTTACCTGTATGTACGAAATGCTAATCTATACATATAAAACCCAACGTCGGTGCACTACGACGACGCTCGGTGCATCTCGGTGCACCTGGGAGCATCTCGGAACACCCAGCCTCCAACTGATGAGCTGGAAAGTCCTCCGAGGCCGTTTTTCAAAATCGACGTCCGGCGGATCAGCTGGTGAGCCCTACGAGGCCGTTTTTCAAAATCGACCTCCGACGGATTAGCCGGTCAGTACTACGAGGCCGTTTTTTTTAAATCGACTTCCGATGGATTAGCTGGTGAGCACTACGAGACCGTTTTTCGAAATCGACATCCTACGCATCAGCTGGTCAGCCCTACGAGGCCGTGTTTCAAAATCGACCTCAGACGGATCAGCTGGCCAGCCCTATGAGGCCTTTTTGTAAATCGACTTCCGACAGATCAGCCCTTGTTACAAAAAATTTAAAAAAAATTCTCTCCAAATTCCATGAAATTTTAACTGTATGTATGAAATGCTAATCAAACCATATAGCCAAAATTTCATGCAATTCTGAGACAAAAAATTCTCTTCAAATTCCATGAAATTTTAACTGTATGTATGAAACCATATCTAGAAAAAATTTCATGCAATTCTGAGACAAAAAATTTTTAATTTTACTTTTTTGGCCATACATTATGACCAAAAAATGGCATTGTTACAAAAAATTTAAAAAAAATTCTCTCCAAATTCCATGAAATTTTAACTTTATGTATGAAATGCTAACCAAACCATATAGCCAAAATTTCATGCAATTCTAAGACAAAAAAATTTTTATTTTACTTTTTTGGCCATACATTATGACCAAAAAATGGCATTGTTACAAAAAAAATTCTCTCCAAATTCCATGAAATTTTAACTGTATGTATGAAATGCTAATCAAATCATATAGCCAAAATTTCATGTAATTCTGAGACCAAAAATTTTTAATTTTACTTTTTTGGCCATACATTATGATGGCATTGTTACAAAAAATTTAAAAAAAAATTCTCTCCAAATTCCATGAAATTTTAACTGTATGTATGAAATGCTAATCAAACCATATAGCCAAAATTTCATGCAATTCTGAGACAAAAAATTTTTAATTTTACTTTTTTGGCCATACTTTATGACCAAAAAATGGCATTGTTACAAAAATTTTAAAAAGATTCTCTCCAAATTCCATGAAATTTTAACTGTATGTATGAAATGCTAATCAAACCATATAGCCAAAATTTCATGCAATTCTGAGACAAAAAATTTTTCATTTTACTTTTTTGGCCATACATTACGACCAAAAAATAGCATTGTTACACAAAATTTAAAAAAAATTCTCTCCAAATTCCATGAAATTTTAACTGTATGTATGAAATGCTAATCAAACCATATAGCCAAAATTTCATGCAAAAAATTCTCTCCAAATTCCATGAAATTTTAACTGTATGTATGAAATACTAATCAAACCATATAGCCAAAATTTCATGCAATTCTGAGACAAAAAATTTTTAATTTTACTTTTTTGGCCATACATTATGACCAAAAAATGGCATTGTTAAAAAAAATTTAAAAAAAATTCTCTCCAAATTCAATGAAATTTTACCTGTATGTATGAAATGCTAATCAAACCATATAGCCAAAATTTCATGCAATTCTGAGACAAAAAATTTTTCATTTTACTTTTTTGGCCATACATTATGACCAAAAAATGGCATTGTTACAAAAAATTTAAAAAAAATTCTCTCCAAATTCCATGAAATTTTAACTATATGTATGAAATGCTAATCAAACCATATAGCCAAAATTTCATGCAATTCTGAGACAAAAATTTTTTAATTTTGTTTTTTTGGCCATACATTATGACCAAAAAATGGCATTGTAACAAAAAATAAAAAAAAAATCTCTCCAAATTCCATGAAATTTTAACTGTATGTATGAAATGCTAATCAAACCATACATTATAACCAAAAAATGGCATTGTTACAAAAAATTTAAAAAAAATTCTCTCCAAATTCCATGAAATTTTAACTGTATGTATGAAATGCTAATCTATACATATAAGATCCTCCGAAGCCGTTTTTCAAAATCGACGTCCGGCGGATCAGCTGGTGAGCCCTACGAGGCCGTTTTTCAAAATCGACCTCCGACGGATTAGCCGGTCAGTACTACGAGGCCGTTTTTTTAAAATCGACTTCCGATGGATTAGCTGGTGAGCACTACGAGACCGTTTTTCGAAATCGACATCCTACGCATCAGCTGGTCAGCCCTACGAGGCCGTGTTTCAAAATCGACCTCAGACGGATCAGCTGGCCAGCCCTATGAGGCCTTTTTGTAAATCGACTTCCGACAGATCAGCCCTTGTTACAAAAAATTTAAAAAAAATTCTCTCCAAATTCCATGAAATTTTAACTGTATGTATGAAATGCTAATCAAACCATATAGCCAAAATTTCATGCAATTCTGAGACAAAAAATTCTCTTCAAATTCCATGAAATTTTAACTGTATGTATGAAACCATATCTAGAAAAAATTTCATGCAATTCTGAGACAAAAAATTTTTAATTTTACTTTTTTGGCCATACATTATGACCAAAAAATGGCATTGTTACAAAAAATTTAAAAAAAATTCTCTCCAAATTCCATGAAATTTTAACTTTATGTATGAAATGCTAACCAAACCATATAGCCAAAATTTCATGCAATTCTAAGACAAAAAATTTTTAATTTTACTTTTTTGGCCATACATTATGACCAAAAAATGGCATTGTTACAAAAAAAATTCTCTCCAAATTCCATGAAATTTTAACTGTATGTATGAAATGCTAATCAAATCATATAGCCAAAATTTCATGTAATTCTGAGACCAAAAATTTTTAATTTTACTTTTTTGGCCATACATTATGATGGCATTGTTACAAAAAATTAAAAAAAAAATTCTCTCCAAATTCCATGAAATTTTAACTGTATGTATGAAATGCTAATCAAACCATATAGCCAAAATTTCATGCAATTCTGAGACAAAAAATTTTTAATTTTACTTTTTTGGCCATACTTTATGACCAAAAAATGGCATTGTTACAAAAATTTTAAAAAGATTCTCTCCAAATTCCATGAAATTTTAACTGTATGTATGAAATGCTAATCAAACCATATAGCCAAAATTTCATGCAATTCTGAGACAAAAAATTTTTCATTTTACTTTTTTGGCCATACATTACGACCAAAAAATAGCATTGTTACACAAAATTTAAAAAAAATTCTCTCCAAATTCCATGAAATTTTAACTGTATGTATGAAATGCTAATCAAACCATATAGCCAAAATTTCATGCAAAAAATTCTCTCCAAATTCCATGAAATTTTAACTGTATGTATGAAATACTAATCAAACCATATAGCCAAAATTTCATGCAATTCTGAGACAAAAAATTTTTAATTTTACTTTTTTGGCCATACATTATGACCAAAAAATGGCATTGTTACAAAAAATTTAAAAAAAAATCTCTCCAAATTCCATGAAATTTTAACTGTATGTATGAAATGCTAATCAAACCATATAGCCAAAATTTCATGCAATTCTGAGACAAAAAATTTTTCATTTTACTTTTTTGGCCATACATTATGACCAAAAAATGGCATTGTTACAAAAAATTTAAAAAAAATTCTCTCCAAATTCCATGAAATTTTAACTATATGTATGAAATGCTAATCAAACCATATAGCCAAAATTTCATGCAATTCTGAGACAAAAATTTTTTAATTTTGTTTTTTTGGCCATACATTATGACCAAAAAATGGCATTGTAACAAAAAATAAAAAAAAAAATCTCTCCAAATTCCATGAAATTTTAACTGTATGTATGAAATGCTAATCAAACCATACATTATAACCAAAAAATGGCATTGTTACAAAAAATTTAAAAAAAATTCTCTCCAAATTCCATGAAATTTTAACTGTATGTATGAAATGCTAATCTATACATATAAGATCCTCCGAAGCCGTTTTTCAAAATCGACGTCCGGCGGATCAGCTGGTGAGCCCTACGAGGCCGTTTTTCAAAATCGACCTCCGACGGATTAGCCGGTCAGTACTACGAGGCCGTTTTTTTTAAATCGACTTCCGATGGATTAGCTGATGAGCACTACGAGACCGTTTTTCGAAATCGACATCCTATGCATCAGCTGGTCAGCCCTACGAGGCCGTGTTTCAAAATCGACCTCAGACGGATCAGCTGGCCAGCCGTATGAGGCCTTTTTGTAAATCGACTTCCGACAGATCAGCCCTTGTTACAAAAAATGTAAAAAAAATTCTCTTCAAATTCCATGAAATTTTAACTGTATGTATGAAACCATATATAGAAAAAATTTCATGCAATTCTGAGACAAAAATTTTTTAATTTTACTTTTTTGGCCATACATTATGACCAAAAAATGGCATTGTAACAAAAATTAAAAAAAAATTCTCTCCAAATTCCATGAAATTTTAACTGTATCAAACCATATAGCCAAAATTTCATGCAATTCTGAGACAAAAAATTCTCTTAAATTTCCATGAAATTTTAACTGTATGTATGAAACCATATAGCGAAAAAATTTCATGCAATTCTGAGACAAAAAATTTTTAATTTTACTTTTTTGGCCATACATTATGACCAAAAAATGGCATTGTTACAAAAAATGTAAAAAAAATTCTCTCCAAATTCCATGAAACTTTAACTGTATGTATGAAATGCTAATCAAACCATATAGCCAAAATTTCATGCAATTCTGAGATAAAAAATTTTTAATTTTACTTTTTTGGCCATACATTATGACCAAAAAATGGCATTGTTACAAAAAATGTAAAAAAAATTCTCTCCAAATTCCATGAAACTTTAACTGTATGTATGAAATGCTAATCAAACCATATAGCCAAAATTTCATGCAATTCTGAGACAAAAAATTTTTCATTTTACTTTTTTGGCCATACATTATGACCAAAAAATGGCATTGTTACACAAAATTTAAAAAAAATTCTCTCCAAATTCCATGAAATTTTAACTGTATGTATGAAATGCTAATCAAACCATATAGCCAAAATTTCATGCAATTCTGAGACAAAAAATTTTTCATTTTACTTTTTTTGCCATACATTATGACTAAAATGACATTGTTACACAAAATTTAAAAAAAATTCTCTCCAAATTCCATGAAATTTTAACTGTATGTATGAAATGCTAATCAAACCATATAGCCAAAATTTCATGCAATTCTGAGACAAAAAATTTTTAATTTTACTTTTTTGGCCATACATTATGACCAAAAAATGGCATAGTTACAAAAATTTTAAAAAGATTCTCTCCAAATTCCATGAAATTTTAACTGTATGTATGAAATGCTAATCAAACCATATAGCCAAAATTTCATGCAATTCTGAGACAAAAAATTTTTAATTTTACTTTTTTGGCCATACATTATGACCAAAAAATGGCATTGTACCAAAAATTAAAAAAAATATCTCCAAATTCCATGAAATTTTAACTGTATGTATGAAATGCTAATCAAACCATATAGCCAAAATTTCATGCAATTCTGAGACAAAAAATTTTTAATTTTACTTTTTTGGCCATACATTATGACCAAAAAATGGCATTGTTACAAAAAATTTAAAAAAAAATCTCTCCAAATTCCATGAAATTTTAACTGTATGTATGAAATGCTAATCAAACCATATAGCCAAAATTTCATGCAATTCTGAGACAAAAAATTTTTCATTTTACTTTTTTTGCCATACATTATGACCAAAAAATGGCATTGTTACAAAAAATTTAAAAAAATTCTCTCCAAATTCCATGAAATTTTAACTATATGTATGAAATGCTAATCAAACCATATAGCCAAAATTTCATGCAATTCTGAGACAAAAATTTTTTAATTTTGTTTTTTTGGCCATACATTATGACCAAAAAATGGCATTGTAACAAAAAATAAAAAAAAAATCTCTCCAAATTCCATGAAATTTTAACTGTATGTATGAAATGCTAATCAAACCATACATTATAACCAAAAAATGGCATTGTTACAAAAAATTTAAAAAAAATTCTCTCCAAATTCCATGAAATTTTAACTGTATGTATGAAATGCTAATCTATACATATAAGATCCTCCGAAGCCGTTTTTCAAAATCGACGTCCGGCGGATCAGCTGGTGAGCCCTACGAGGCCGTTTTTCAAAATCGACCTCCGACGGATTAGCCGGTCAGTACTACGAGGCCGTTTTTTTTAAATCGACTTCCGATGGATTAGCTGATGAGCACTACGAGACCGTTTTTCGAAATCGACATCCTATGCATCAGCTGGTCAGCCCTACGAGGCCGTGTTTCAAAATCGACCTCAGACGGATCAGCTGGCCAGCCGTATGAGGCCTTTTTGTAAATCGACTTCCGACAGATCAGCCCTTGTTACAAAAAATGTAAAAAAAATTCTCTTCAAATTCCATGAAATTTTAACTGTATGTATGAAACCATATATAGAAAAAATTTCATGCAATTCTGAGACAAAAATTTTTTAATTTTACTTTTTTGGCCATACATTATGACCAAAAAATGGCATTGTAACAAAAATTAAAAAAAAATTCTCTCCAAATTCCATGAAATTTTAACTGTATCAAACCATATAGCCAAAATTTCATGCAATTCTGAGACAAAAAATTCTCTTAAATTTCCATGAAATTTTAACTGTATGTATGAAACCATATAGCGAAAAAATTTCATGCAATTCTGAGACAAAAAATTTTTAATTTTACTTTTTTGGCCATACATTATGACCAAAAAATGGCATTGTTACAAAAAATGTAAAAAAAATTCTCTCCAAATTCCATGAAACTTTAACTGTATGTATGAAATGCTAATCAAACCATATAGCCAAAATTTCATGCAATTCTGAGATAAAAAATTTTTAATTTTCCTTTTTTGGCCATACATTATGACCAAAAAATGGCATTGTTACAAAAAATGTAAAAAAAATTCTCTCCAAATTCCATGAAACTTTAACTGTATGTATGAAATGCTAATCAAACCATATAGCCAAAATTTCATGCAATTCTGAGACAAAAAATTTTTCATTTTACTTTTTTGGCCATACATTATGACCAAAAAATGGCATTGTTACACAAAATTTAAAAAAAATTCTCTCCAAATTCCATGAAATTTTAACTGTATGTATGAAATGCTAATCAAACCATATAGCCAAAATTTCATGCAATTCTGAGACAAAAAATTTTTCATTTTACTTTTTTTGCCATACATTATGACTAAAATGACATTGTTACACAAAATTTAAAAAAAATTCTCTCCAAATTCCATGAAATTTTAACTGTATGTATGAAATGCTAATCAAACCATATAGCCAAAATTTCATGCAATTCTGAGACAAAAAATTTTTAATTTTACTTTTTTGGCCATACATTATGACCAAAAAATGGCATAGTTACAAAAATTTTAAAAAGATTCTCTCCAAATTCCATGAAATTTTAACTGTATGTATGAAATGCTAATCAAACCATATAGCCAAAATTTCATGCAATTCTGAGACAAAAAATTTTTAATTTTACTTTTTTGGCCATACATTATGACCAAAAAATGGCATTGTACCAAAAATTAAAAAAAATATCTCCAAATTCCATGAAATTTTAACTGTATGTATGAAATGCTAATCAAACCATATAGCCAAAATTTCATGCAATTCTGAGACAAAAAATTTTTAATTTTACTTTTTTGGCCATACATTATGACCAAAAAATGGCATTGTTACAAAAAATTTAAAAAAAAATCTCTCCAAATTCCATGAAATTTTAACTGTATGTATGAAATGCTAATCAAACCATATAGCCAAAATTTCATGCAATTCTGAGACAAAAAATTTTTCATTTTACTTTTTTTGCCATACATTATGACCAAAAAATGGCATTGTTACAAAAAATTTAAAAAAATTCTCTCCAAATTCCATGAAATTTTAACTATATGTATGAAATGCTAATCAAACCATATAGCCAAAATTTCATGCAATTCTGAGACAAAAAATTTTTAATTTTACTTTTTTGGCCATACATTATGACCAAAAAATGGCATTGTTACAAAAAATTTAAAAAAAAATCTCTCCAAATTCCATGAAATTTTAACTGTATGTATGAAATGCTAATCAAACCATATAGCCAAAATTTCATGCAATTCTGAGACAAAAAATTTTTAATTTTACTTTTTTGGCCATACATTATGACCAAAAAATGGCATTGTTACAAAAAATTTAAAAAAAAATCTCTCCAAATTCCATGAAATTTTAACTGTATGTATGAAATGCTAATCAAACCATATAGCCAAAATTTCATGCAATTCTGAGACAAAAAATTTTTCATTTTACTTTTTTGGCCATACATTATGACCAAAAAATGGCATTGTTACAAAAAATTTAAAAAAAATTCTCTCCAAATTCCATGAAATTTTAACTGTATGTATGAAATGCTAATCTATACATATAAAATCCTCCGAGGCCGTTTTTCAAAATCGACGTCCGGCGGATCAGCTGGTGAGCCCTACGAGGCCGTTTTTCAAAATCGACCTCCGACGGATTAGCCGGTCAGTACTACGAGGCCGTTTTTTTTTTAATCGACTTCCGATGGATTAGCTGATGAGCACTACGAGACCGTTTTTCGAAATCGACATCCTACGCATCAGCTGGTCAGCCCTACGAGGCCGTGTTTCAAAATCGACCTCAGACGGATCAGCTGGCCAGCCGTATGAGGCCTTTTTGTAAATCGACTTCCGACAGATCAGCCCTTGTTACAAAAAATGTAAAAAAAATTCTCTTCAAATTCCATGAAATTTTAACTGTATGTATGAAACCATATATAGAAAAAATTTCATGCAATTCTGAGACAAAAATTTTTTAATTTTACTTTTTTGGCCATACATTATGACCAAAAAATGGCATTGTAACAAAAATTAAAAAAAATTCTCTCCAAATTCCATGAAATTTTAACTGTATCAAACCATATAGCCAAAATTTCATGCAATTCTGAGACAAAAAATTCTCTCCAATTTCCATGAAATTTTAACTGTATGTATGAAACCATATATAGAAAAAATTTCATGCAATTCTGAGACAAAAATTTTTTAATTTTACTTTTTTGGCCATACATTATGACCAAAAAATGGCATTGTTACATAAAATTTAAAAAAAAAATTCTCTTCAAATTCCATGAAATTTTAACTGTATGTATGAAATGCTAATCAAACCATATAGCGAAAAAATTTCATGCAATTCTGAGACAAAAAATTTTTAATTTTACTTTTTTGGCCATACATTATGACCAAAAAATGGCATTGTAACAAAAATTAAAAAAAATCTCTTCAAAATCCATGAAATTGTAACTGTATGTATGAAATGCTAATCAAACCATATAGCCAAAATTTCATGCAATTCTGAGACAAAAAAATTTTTCATTTTACTTTTTTGGCCATACATTATGACCAAAAAATGGCATTGTTACACAAAATTTAAAAAAAATTCTCTCCAAATTCCATGAAATTTTAACTGTATGTATGAAATGCTAATCAAACCATATAGCCAAAATTTCATGCAAAAAATTCTCTCCAAATTCCATGAAATTTTAACTGTATGTATGAAATACTAATCAAACCATATAGCCAAAATTTCATGCAATTCTGAGACAAAAAATTTTTAATTTTACTTTTTTGGCCATAAATTATGACCGAAAAATGGCATTGTAACAAAAATTTAAAAAAAATTCTCTCCAAATTCCATGAAATTTTAACTGTATGTATGAAATGCTAATCAAACCATATAGCCAAAATTTCATGCAATTCTGAGACAAAAAATTTTTCATTTTACTTTTTTGGCCATACATTATGACCAAAAAATGGCATTGTTACAAAAAATTTAAAAAAAAATCTCTCCAAATTCCATGAAATTTTAACTGTATGTATGAAATGCTAATCAAACCATATAGCCAAAATTTCATGCAATTCTGAGACAAAAAATTTTTCATTTTACTTTTTTGGCCATACATTACGACCAAAAAATAGCATTGTTACACAAAATTTAAAAAAAATTCTCTCCAAATTCCATGAAATTTTAACTGTATGTATGAAATGCTAATCAAACCATATAGCCAAAATTTCATGCAAAAAATTCTCTCCAAATTCCATGAAATTTTAACTGTATGTATGAAATACTAATCAAACCATATAGCCAAAATTTCATGCAATTCTGAGACAAAAAATTTTTAATTTTACTTTTTTGGCCATACATTATGACCAAAAAATGGCATTGTTACAAAAAATTTAAAAAAAAATCTCTCCAAATTCCATGAAATTTTAACTGTATGTATGAAATGCTAATCAAACCATATAGCCAAAATTTCATGCAATTCTGAGACAAAAAATTTTTCATTTTACTTTTTTGGCCATACATTATGACCAAAAAATGGCATTGTTACAAAAAATTTAAAAAAATTCTCTCCAAATTCCATGAAATTTTAACTATATGTATGAAATGCTAATCAAACCATATAGCCAAAATTTCATGCAATTCTGAGACAAAAATTTTTTAATTTTACTTTTTTGGCCATACATTATGACCAAAAAATGGCATTGTTACAAAAAATTTAAAAAAAAATCTCTCCAAATTCCATGAAATTTTAACTGTATGTATGAAATGCTAATCAAACCATATAGCCAAAATTTCATGCAATTCTGAGACAAAAAATTTTTCATTTTACTTTTTTTGCCATACATTATGACCAAAAAATGGCATTGTTACAAAAAATTTAAAAAAATTCTCTCCAAATTCCATGAAATTTTAACTATATGTATGAAATGCTAATCAAACCATATAGCCAAAATTTCATGCAATTCTGAGACAAAAAATTTTTAATTTTACTTTTTTGGCCATACATTATGACCAAAAAATGGCATTGTTACAAAAAATTTAAAAAAAAATCTCTCCAAATTCCATGAAATTTTAACTGTATGTATGAAATGCTAATCAAACCATATAGCCAAAATTTCATGCAATTCTGAGACAAAAAGTTTTTCATTTTACTTTTTTTGCCATACATTATGACCAAAAAATGGCATTGTTACAAAAAATTTAAAAAAATTCTCTCCAAATTCCATGAAATTTTAACTATATGTATGAAATGCTAATCAAACCATATAGCCAAAATTTCATGCAATTCTGAGACAAAAATTTTTTAATTTTACTTTTTTGGCCATACATTATGACCAAAAAATGGCATTGTTACAAAAAATTTAAAAAAATTCTCTCCAAATTCCATGAAATTTTAACTATATGTATGAAATGCTAATCAAACCATATAGCCAAAATTTCATGCAATTCTGAGACAAAAAATTTTTAATTTTACTTTTTTGGCCATACATTATGACCAAAAAATGGCATTGTTACAAAAAATTTAAAAAAAAATCTCTCCAAATTCCATGAAATTTTAACTGTATGTATGAAATGCTAATCAAACCATATAGCCAAAATTTCATGCAATTCTGAGACAAAAAATTTTTCATTTTACTTTTTTGGCCATACATTATGACCAAAAAATGGCATTGTTACAAAAAATTTAAAAAAAATTCTCTCCAAATTCCATGAAATTTTAACTGTATGTATGAAATGCTAATCTATACATATAAGATCCTCCGAAGCCGTTTTTCAAAATCGACGTCCGGCGGATCAGCTGGTGAGCCCTACGAGGCCGTTTTTCAAAATCGACCTCCGACGGATTAGCCGGTCAGTACTACGAGGCCGTTTTTTTTAAATCGACTTCCGATGGATTAGCTGATGAGCACTACGAGACCGTTTTTCGAAATCGACATCCTATGCATCAGCTGGTCAGCCCTACGAGGCCGTGTTTCAAAATCGACCTCAGACGGATCAGCTGGCCAGCCGTATGAGGCCTTTTTGTAAATCGACTTCCGACAGATCAGCCCTTGTTACAAAAAATGTAAAAAAAATTCTCTTCAAATTCCATGAAATTTTAACTGTATGTATGAAACCATATATAGAAAAAATTTCATGCAATTCTGAGACAAAAATTTTTTAATTTTACTTTTTTGGCCATACATTTTGACCAAAAAATGGCATTGTAACAAAAATTAAAAAAAAATTCTCTCCAAATTCCATGAAATTTTAACTGTATCAAACCATATAGCCAAAATTTCATGCAATTCTGAGACAAAAAATTCTCTTAAATTTCCATGAAATTTTAACTGTATGTATGAAACCATATAGCGAAAAAATTTCATGCAATTCTGAGACAAAAAATTTTTAATTTTACTTTTTTGGCCATACATTATGACCAAAAAATGGCATTGTTACAAAAAATGTAAAAAAAATTCTCTCCAAATTCCATGAAACTTTAACTGTATGTATGAAATGCTAATCAAACCATATAGCCAAAATTTCATGCAATTCTGAGATAAAAAATTTTTAATTTTACTTTTTTGGCCATACATTATGACCAAAAAATGGCATTGTTACAAAAAATGTAAAAAAAATTCTCTCCAAATTCCATGAAACTTTAACTGTATGTATGAAATGCTAATCAAACCATATAGCCAAAATTTCATGCAATTCTGAGACAAAAAATTTTTCATTTTACTTTTTTGGCCATAGATTATGACCAAAAAATGGCATTGTTACACAAAATTTAAAAAAAATTCTCTCCAAATTCCATGAAATTTTAACTGTATGTATGAAATGCTAATCAAACCATATAGCCAAAATTTCATGCAATTCTGAGACAAAAAATTTTTCATTTTACTTTTTTTGCCATACATTATGAGTAAAATGACATTGTTACACAAAATTTAAAAAAAATTCTCTCCAAATTCCATGAAATTTTAACTGTATGTATGAAATGCTAATCAAACCATATAGCCAAAATTTCATGCAATTCTGAGACAAAAAATTTTTAATTTTACTTTTTTGGCCATACATTATGACCAAAAAATGGCATAGTTACAAAAATTTTAAAAAGATTCTCTCCAAATTCCATGAAATTTTAACTGTATGTATGAAATGCTAATCAAACCATATAGCCAAAATTTCATGCAATTCTGAGACAAAAAATTTTTAATTTTACTTTTTTGGCCATACATTATGACCAAAAAATGGCATTGTACCAAAAATTAAAAAAAATCTCTCCAAATCCATGAAATTTTAACTGTATGTATGAAATGCTAATCAAACCATATAGCCAAAATTTCATGCAATTCTGAGACAAAAAATTTTTCATTTTACTTTTTTGGCCATACATTATGACCAAAAAATGGCATTGTTACACAAAATTAAAAAAAAATTCTCTCCAAATTCCATGAAATTTTAACTGTATGTATGAAATGCTAATCAAACCATATAGCCAAAATTTCATGCAAAAAATTCTCTCCAAATTCCATGAAATTTTAACTGTATGTATGAAATACTAATCAAACCATATAGCCAAAATTTCATGCAATTCTGAGACAAAAAATTTTTAATTTTACTTTTTTGGCCATACATTATGACCGAAAAATGGCATTGTAACAAAAATTTAAAAAAATTCTCTCCAAATTCCATGAAATTTTAACTGTATGTATGAAATGCTAATCAAACCATATAGCCAAAATTTCATGCAATTCTGAGACAAAAAATTTTTCATTTTACTTTTTTGGCCATACATCATGACCAAAAAATGGCATTGTTACACAAAATTTAAAAAAAATTCTCTCCAAATTCCATGAAATTTTAACTGTATGTATGAAATGCTAATCAAACCATGTAGCCAAAATTTCATGCAATTCTGAGACAAAAAATTTTTCATTTCACTTTTTTGGCCATACATTATGACCAAAAATGACATTGTTACACAAAATTTTAATAAAATTCTCTCCAAATTCCATGAAATTTTAACTGTATGTATGAAATGCTAATCAAACCATATAGCCAAAATTTCATGCAATTCTGAGACAAAAAATTTTTAATTTTACTTTTTTGGCCATACATTATGACCAAAATATGGCATTGTTACAAAAATTTTAAAAAGATTCTCTCCAAATTCCATGAAATTTTAACTGTATGTATGAAATGCTAATCAAACCATATAGCCAAAATTTCATGCAATTCTGAGACAAAAAATTTTTAATTTTACTTTTTTAGCCATACATTATGACCAAAAAATGGCATTGTAACAAAAATTAAAAAAAAATCTCTCCAAAATCCATGAAATTTTAATTGCATGTATGAAATGCTAATCAAACCATATAGCCAAAATTTCATGCAATTCTGAGACAAAAAATTTTTAATTTTACTTTTTGGGCCATACATTATGACCGAAAAATGGCATTGTAACAAAAATTTAAAAAAAATTCTCTCCAAATTCCATGAAATTTTAACTGTATGTATGAAATGCTAATCAAACCATATAGCCAAAATTTCATGCAATTTTGACACAAAAATTTTTTCATTTTACTTTTTTGGCCATACATTATGACCAAAAAATGGCATTGTAACAAAAATTAAAAAAAATCTCTCCAAAATCCATGAAATTTTAACTGTATGTATGAAATGCTAATCAAACCATATAGCCAAAATTTCATGCAATTCTGAGACAAAAAATTTTAATTTTACTTTTTTGGCCATACATTATGACCAAAAAATGGCATTGTAACAAAAATTAAAAAAAATCTCTCCAAAATCCATGAAATTTTAACTGTATGTATGAAATGCTAATCAAAACATATAGCCAAAATTTCATGCAATTCTGAGACAAAAAATTTTTCATTTTACTTTTTTGGCCATACATTATGACCAAAAAATGGCATTGTTACACAAAATTTAAAAAAAATTCTCTCCAAATTCCTTGAAATTTTAACTGTATGTATGAAATGCTAATCAAACCATATAGCCAAAATTTCATGCAATTCTGAGACAAAAAATTTTTCATTTTACTTTTTTGGCAATACATTATGACCAAAAAATGGCATTGTTACACAAAATTTAAAAAAATTCTCTCCAAATTCCTTGAAATTTTAACTGTATGTATGAAATGCTAATCAAACCATATAGCCAAAATTTCATGCAATTCTGAGACAAAAAATTTTTCATTTTACTTTTTTTGCCATACATTATGACCAAAAATGACATTGTTACACAAAATTTAAAAAAAATTCTCTCCAAATTCCTTGAAATTTTAACTGTATGTATGAAATGCTAATCAAACCATATAGCCAAAATTTCATGCAATTCTGAGACAAAAAATTTTTAATTTTACTTTTTTGGCCATACATTATGACCAAAAAATGCATAGTTACAAAAAATTTTAAAAAGATTCTCTCCAAATTCCATGAAATTTTAACTGTATGTATGAAATGCTAATCAAACCATATAGCCAAAATTTCATGCAATTCTGAGACAAAAATTTTTCATTTTACTTTTTTTGGCCATAATTATGACCAAAAATGGCATTGTAACAAAAATAAAAAAAATTCTCTCCAAATTCCATGAAATTTTAACTGTATGTATGAAATGCTAATCAAACCATATAGCCAAAATTTCATGCAAAAAATTCTCTCCAAATTCCATGAAATTTTAATGTAGTATGAAATACTAATCAAACCATATAGCCAAAATTTCATGCAATTCTGAGACAAAAAATTTTTAATTTTACTTTTTTGGCCATACATTATGACCGAAAAATGGCATTGGTAACAAAAATTTAAAAAAAATTCTCTCCAAATTCCATGAAATTTTAACTGTATGTATGAAATGCTAATCAAACCATATAGCCAAAATTTCATGCAATTCTGAGACAAAAAATTTTTCATTTTACTTTTTGGCCATACATTATGACCAAAAAATGGCATTGTTACACAAAATTTTAAAAAAAATTCTCTCCAAATTCCATGAAATTTTAACTGTATGTATGAAATGCTAATCAAACCATGTAGCCAAAATTTCATGCAATTCTGAGACAAAAAATTTTTCATTTTACTTTTTTGGCCATACATTATGACCAAAAAATGACATTGTTACACAAAATTTTAAAAAATTCTCTCCAAATTCCATAAATTTTAACTGTATGTATGAAATGCTAATCAAACCATATAGCCAAAATTTCATGCAATTCTGAGACAAAAAATTTTTAATTTTACTTTTTTGGCCATACATTATGACCAAAAAATGGCATTGTTACAAAAATTTTAAAAAGATTCTCTCCAAATTCCATGAAATTTTAACTGTATGTATGAAATGCTAATCAAACCATATAGCCAAAATTTCATGCAATTCTGAGACAAAATTTTTTAATTTTACTTTTTTAGCCATACATTATGACCAAAAAATGGCATTGTAACAAAAATTAAAAAAAATCTCTCCAAATTCCATGAAATTTTAACTGTATGTATGAAATGCTAATCAACCATATAGCCAAAATTTCATGCAATTCTGAGACAAAAAATTTTTAATTTTACTTTTTTGGCCATACATTATGACCAAAAAATGGCATTGTTACAAAAAATTTAAAAAAAAATCTCTCTAAATTCCATGAAATTTTAACTGTATGTATATGAAAAACCATATATAGCCAAAATTTCATGCAATTCTGAGACAAAAAATTTTTCAATTTTACTTTTTTGGCCATACATTATGACCAAAAAATGGCATTGTAACAAAA
>NW_023503723.1:0-19827 GCF_014529535.1 Bradysia coprophila | reverse complement strand
CAAACAAATCCCAGCAAACGAAGCAAAAACAAACAGAGCATTAGCTCTTCCCTTGCCCATGGGTCGCGTTAAGCGAAAACACACGAAAAACGGGAGCTGTTTCGACGCTCGGAAACATGAACGGCGGTCACAAAGTTAGAGAGGGCTAACTTTCATCAGTCGTTTCCGTCCAGTCCTTCCAGAGACAGCAGCAGATCATTCAATCGAACTAGTGTCGAACGATTCACAGGAAAACAAATGCCACTTCACAGTGGAAATTAAGACATCGGTGAGACGCAACTTAAGAAAAACCACCAAAAAACGTGCGAAAAACAAAACAAAAGAAAATCGGCAAACGCCGCGAGAACACACCAACAAAACGGCAAACGCCAAACAACAAAACAGCAAGAACACCGCAAAACAAAAAACAAAACAAACCAAAACCACCAACCTGCATCGACGAACCACGTTCATCATCCATCTTCGCATCGTTCGCTTGCATTTCCACTGCATTTCCACTGCAACGTCGTTCGTTCGTACATCCATTGCAACGTCCATCCATCCATCACACCCTTTGTTGTGCTGAAGAAGAACCACTGTATGTACCATCCTTTGCGAAAACTGAAGCATCGATGACAGCGAAAAAACTGATTTTCCAGAGCAGCTTCGATCATCGCAACTTTTAACGGATCCTAGTAAAAGTTGTCGCTGTCACGCATCCATCGAAGAGTGAGTGACTACTCGCAAGAACTCGATTCCGATTCCGAAGTCACGTTGTCGCAGCGGCGTTAACAGAGGGAAAGAGACCAACGTACCATGGGTACCAAACATTCACTCAAAGAACAACGACAAAACAAGGGAAACACATTCCGTTAACGCCGATCCTGATGAATTCGTCAACAGAGAATTCCTCCTTTTACGAACGCTGGTTGAAGGCTGGCTGAAAGAAGTTGACTGAGAATTCCTCCTTTTACGAACGCTGGCCAACAGAGAATTCCTCCTTTTTACGAACGCTGGCCGAAGGAAGTTGATTGATGAAAGCCGAAGAACAACGACAAAACAAGGGAAACACATTCCGTTAACGCCGATCCTGATGAATTCGTCAACAGAGAATTCCTCCTTTTACGAACGCTGGTTGAAGGCTGGCTGAAAGAAGTTGACTGAGAATTCCTCCTTTTACGAACGCTGGCCAACAGAGAATTCCTCCTTTTACGAACGCTGGCCGAAGGAAGTTGATTGATGAAAGCTGAATCGAAGAAGAAAGTCGCCGTCGTCGAATTGAAGAAAGTTGATTGATGAAAGCCGCTGCCGAACGAAGCTGGCCGAAACCTGATCAAGCCTGGCCGACGAAAAGAAAAGAAAAGAGGAACGGCCAACAAAACCAAAACAAAACAAAACAAGCCCACTCGCACAAGCAAAACAAACACTACTGGCTTTTAACGGTGCAGCCGGTTACTCTGAGTGACTTACAACATGCATATTCCGCATATCCACACGGTAGACACACCTTGATGCGCCCATTTCACCTACTGACCTACCACGAAAGAAACAAAACAAAAATCCTCAGCGGATACTCTGAACGCTCGAAGCATTCATTTCACCTTGAGGTGATCACATCCGAGCCCACCACACCGACAGAAAACAAACAAATCCAGCAAACGAAGCAAAAACAAACAGAGCATTAGCTCTTCCCTTGCCCATGGGTCGCGTTAAGCGAAAACACACGAAAAACGGGAGCTGTTTCGACCTCGGAACATGAACGGCGGTCACAAAGTTAGAGAGGGCTAACTTTCATCAGTCGTTTCCGTCCAGTCCTTCCAGAGACAGCAGCAGATCATTCAATCGAACTAGTGTCGAACGATTCACAGGAAAACAAATGCCACTTCACAGTGGAAATTAAGAACATCGGTGAGACGCAACTTAAGAAAAACCACCAAAAACGTTGCGAAAACAAAACAAAAGAAAATCGGCAAACGCCGCGAGAACACACCAACAAAACGGCAAACGCCAAACAACAAAACAGCAAGAACACCGGCAAAACAAAAACAAAACAAACCAAAAACCACCAACCTGCATCGACGAAACCACGTTCATCCATCCTTCGCATCGTTCGCTTGCATTTCCACTGCATTTCCACTGGCAACGTCGTTCGTTCGTACATCCATTGCAACGTCCATCCATCCATCACACCTTGTTGTGCTGAAGAAACCACTGTATGTACCATCCGTTGCGAAAACTGAAGCATCGATGACGCGAAAAACTGATTTTCCAGAGGCAGCTTCGATCATCGCAACTTTAACCGGATCCTAGTAAAGTTGTCGCTGTCAACCATCCGAAGAGTGACTACTCGCAAGAACTCCGATTCCGATTCCGAAGTCACGTTGTCGCAGCGGCGTTAACAGAGGGAAAGAGACCAACGTACCATGGGTACCAAACATTCACTCAAAGAACAACGACAAAACAAGGAAACACATTCCGTTAACGCCGATCCTGATGAATTCGTCAACAGAGAATTCCTCCTTTACGAACGCTGGTTGAAGGCTGGCTGAAAGAAGTTGACTGAGAATTCCTCCTTTTACGAACGCTGGCCAACAGAGAATTCCTCCTTTTTACGAACGCTGGCCGAAGGAAGTTGATTGATGAAAGCCGAAGAACAACGACAAAACAAGGGAAACACATTCCGTTAACGCCGATCCTGATGAATTCGTCAACAGAGAATTCCTCCTTTACGAACGCTGGTTGAAGGCTGGCTGAAAGAAGTTGACTGAGAATTCCTCCTTTTACGAACGCTGGCCAACAGAGAATTCCTCCTTTTACGAACGCTGGCCGAAGGAAGTTGATTGATGAAAGCTGAATCGAAGAAGAAAGTCGCCGTCGTCGAATTGAAGAAAGTTGATTGATGAAAGCCGCTGCCGAACGAAGCTGCCGAAACCTGATCAAGCCTGGCCGACGAAAAGAAAAGAAAAGAGGAACGGCCAACAAAACCAAAACAAAACAAAACAAGCCCACTCGCACAAGCAAAACAAACACTACTGCTTTAACGGTGCAGCCGGTTACTCTGAGTGACTTACAACATGCATATTCCGCATATCCACACGGTAGACACACTTGATGCGCCCATTTTCACCTACTGACCTACCACGAAAGAAACAAAACAAAAATCCTCAGCGGATACTCTGAACGCTCGAAGCATTCATTTCACCTTGAGGTGATCACATCCGAGCCCACCACACCGACAGAAAACAAACAAATCCAGCAAACGAAGCAAAAACAAACAGAGCATTAGCTCTTCCCTTGCCCATGGGTCGCGTTTAAGCGAAAACACACGAAAAACGGGAGCTGTTTCGACCTCGGAACATGAACGGCGGTCACAAAGTTAGAGAGGGCTAACTTTCATCAGTCGTTTCCCGTCCAGTCCTTCCAGAGACAGCAGCAGATCATTCAATCGAACTAGTGTCGAACGATTCACAGGAAAACAAATGCCACTTCACAGTGGAAATTAAGACATCGGTGAGACGCAACTTAAGAAAAACCACCAAAAAACGTTGCGAAAAACAAAACAAAAGAAAATCGGCAAACGCCGCGAGAACACACCAACAAAACGGCAAACGCCAAACAACAAAACAGCAAGAACACCGGCAAAACAAAAACAAAACAAACCAAAACCACCAACCTGCATCGACGAAACCACGTTCATCCATCCTTCGCATCGTTCGCTTGCATTTCCACTGCATTTCCACTGCAACGTCGTTCGTTCGTACATCCATTGCAACGTCCATCCATCCATCACACCTTGTTGTGCTGAAGAAACCACTGTATGTACCATCCGTTTGCGAAAACTGAAGCATCGATGACGCGAAAAACTGATTTTCCAGAGGCAGCTTCGATCATCGCAACTTTAACCGGATCCTAGTAAAGTTGTCGCTGTCAACCATCCGAAGAGTGACTACTCGCAAGAACTCCGATTCCGATTCCGAAGTCACGTTGTCGCAGCGGCGTTAACAGAGGGAAAGAGACCAACGTACCATGGGTACCAAACATTCACTCAAAGAACAACGACAAAACAAGGGAAACACATTCCGTTAACGCCGATCCTGATGAATTCGTCAACAGAGAATTCCTCCTTTTACGAACGCTGGTTGAAGGCTGGCTGAAAGAAGTTGACTGAGAATTCCTCCTTTTACGAACGCTGGCCAACAGAGAATTCCTCCTTTTTACGAACGCTGGCCGAAGGAAGTTGATTGATGAAAGCCGAAGAACAACGACAAAACAAGGGAAACACATTCCGTTAACGCCGATCCTGATGAATTCGTCAACAGAGAATTCCTCCTTTTACGAACGCTGGTTGAAGGCTGGCTGAAAGAAGTTGACTGAGAATTCCTCCTTTTACGAACGCTGGCCAACAGAGAATTCTCCTTTTACGAACGCTGGCCGAAGGAAGTTGATTGATGAAAGCTGAATCGAAGAAGAAAGTCGCCGTCGTCGAATTGAAGAAAGTTGATTGATGAAAGCCGCTGCCGAACGAAGCTGCCGAAACCTGATCAAGCCTGGCCGACGAAAAGAAAAGAAAAGAGGAACGGCCAACAAAACCAAAACAAAACAAAACAAGCCCACTCGCACAAGCAAAACAAACACTACTGGCTTTAACGGTGCAGCCGGTTACTCTGAGTGACTTACAACATGCATATTCCGCATATCCACACGGTAGACACACTTGATGCGCCCATTTCACCTACTGACCTACCACGAAAGAAACAAAACAAAAATCCTCAGCGGATACTCTGAACGCTCGAAGCATTCATTTCACCTTGAGGTGATCACATCCGAGCCCACCACACCGACAGAAAACAAACGAAGCAAAAACAAACAGAGCATTAGCTCTTCCCTTGCCCATGGGTCGCGTTAAGCGAAAACACACGAAAAACGGGAGCTGTTTCGACCTCGGAACATGAACGGCGGTCACAAAGTTAGAGAGGGCTAACTTTCATCAGTCGTTTCCGTCCAGTCCTTCCAGAGACAGCAGCAGATCATTCAATCGAACTAGTGTCGAACGATTCACAGGAAAACAAATGCCACTTCACAGTGGAAATTAAGACATCGGTGAGACGCAACTTAAGAAAAACCACCAAAAAACGTTGCGAAAAACAAAACAAAAGAAAATCGGCAAACGCCGCGAGAACACACCAACAAAACGGCAAACGCCAAACAACAAAACAGCAAGAACACCGGCAAAACAAAAACAAAACAAACCAAAACCACCAACCTGCATCGACGAAACCACGTTCATCCATCCTTCGCATCGTTCGCTTGCATTTCCACTGCATTTCCACTGCAACGTCGTTCGTTCGTACATCCATTGCAACGTCCATCCATCCATCACACCTTGTTGTGCTGAAGAAACCACTGTATGTACCATCCGTTTGCGAAAACTGAAGCATCGATGACGCGAAAAACTGATTTTCCAGAGGCAGCTTCGATCATCGCAACTTTAACCGGATCCTAGTAAAGTTGTCGCTGTCAACCATCCGAAGAGTGACTACTCGCAAGAACTCCGATTCCGATTCCGAAGTCACGTTGTCGCAGCGGCGTTAACAGAGGGAAAGAGACCAACGTACCATGGGTACCAAACATTCACTCAAAGAACAACGACAAAACAAGGGAAACACATTCCGTTAACGCCGATCCTGATGAATTCGTCAACAGAGAATTCCTCCTTTTACGAACGCTGGTTGAAGGCTGGCTGAAAGAAGTTGACTGAGAATTCCTCCTTTTACGAACGCTGGCCAACAGAGAATTCCTCCTTTTTACGAACGCTGGCCGAAGGAAGTTGATTGATGAAAGCCGAAGAACAACGACAAAACAAGGGAAACACATTCCGTTAACGCCGATCCTGATGAATTCGTCAACAGAGAATTCCTCCTTTTACGAACGCTGGTTGAAGGCTGGCTGAAAGAAGTTGACTGAGAATTCCTCCTTTTACGAACGCTGGCCAACAGAGAATTCCTCCTTTTACGAACGCTGGCCGAAGGAAGTTGATTGATGAAAGCTGAATCGAAGAAGAAAGTCGCCGTCGTCGAATTGAAGAAAGTTGATTGATGAAAGCCGCTGCCGAACGAAGCTGCCGAAACCTGATCAAGCCTGGCCGACGAAAAGAAAAGAAAAGAGGAACGGCCAACAAAACCAAAACAAAACAAAACAAGCCCACTCGCACAAGCAAAACAAACACTACTGGCTTTAACGGTGCAGCCGGTTACTCTGAGTGACTTACAACATGCATATTCCGCATATCCACACGGTAGACACACTTGATGCGCCCATTTCACCTACTGACCTACCACGAAAGAAACAAAACAAAAATCCTCAGCGGATACTCTGAACGCTCGAAGCATTCATTTCACCTTGAGGTGATCACATCCGAGCCCACCACACCGACAGAAAACAAACAAATCCAGCAAACGAAGCAAAAACAAACAGAGCATTAGCTCTTCCCTTGCCCATGGGTCGCGTTAAGCGAAAACACACGAAAAACGGGAGCTGTTTCGACCTCGGAACATGAACGGCGGTCACAAAGTTAGAGAGGGCTAACTTTCATCAGTCGTTTCCGTCCAGTCCTTCCAGAGACAGCAGCAGATCATTCAATCGAACTAGTGTCGAACGATTCACAGGAAAACAAATGCCACTTCACAGTGGAAATTAAGACATCGGTGAGACGCAACTTAAGAAAAACCACCAAAAAACGTTGCGAAAAACAAAACAAAAGAAAATCGGCAAACGCCGCGAGAACACACCAACAAAACGGCAAACGCCAAACAACAAAACAGCAAGAACACCGGCAAAACAAAAACAAAACAAACCAAAACCACCAACCTGCATCGACGAAACCACGTTCATCCATCCTTCGCATCGTTCGCTTGCATTTCCACTGCATTTCCACTGCAACGTCGTTCGTTCGTACATCCATTGCAACGTCCATCCATCCATCACACCTTGTTGTGCTGAAGAAACCACTGTATGTACCATCCGTTTGCGAAAACTGAAGCATCGATGACGCGAAAAAACTGATTTTCCAGAGGCAGCTTCGATCATCGCAACTTTAACCGGATCCTAGTAAAGTTGTCGCTGTCAACCATCCGAAGAGTGACTACTCGCAAGAACTCCGATTCCGATTCCGAAGTCACGTTGTCGCAGCGGCGTTAACAGAGGGAAAGAGACCAACGTACCATGGGTACCAAACATTCACTCAAAGAACAACGACAAAACAAGGGAAACACATTCCGTTAACGCCGATCCTGATGAATTCGTCAACAGAGAATTCCTCCTTTTACGAACGCTGGTTGAAGGCTGGCTGAAAGAAGTTGACTGAGAATTCCTCCTTTTACGAACGCTGGCCAACAGAGAATTCCTCCTTTTTACGAACGCTGGCCGAAGGAAGTTGATTGATGAAAGCCGAAGAACAACGACAAAACAAGGGAAACACATTCCGTTAACGCCGATCCTGATGAATTCGTCAACAGAGAATTCCTCCTTTTACGAACGCTGGTTGAAGGCTGGCTGAAAGAAGTTGACTGAGAATTCCTCCTTTTACGAACGCTGGCCAACAGAGAATTCCTCCTTTTACGAACGCTGGCCGAAGGAAGTTGATTGATGAAAGCTGAATCGAAGAAGAAAGTCGCCGTCGTCGAATTGAAGAAAGTTGATTGATGAAAGCCGCTGCCGAACGAAGCTGCCGAAACCTGATCAAGCCTGGCCGACGAAAAGAAAAGAAAAGAGGAACGGCCAACAAAACCAAAACAAAACAAAACAAGCCCACTCGCACAAGCAAAACAAACACTACTGGCTTTAACGGTGCAGCCGGTTACTCTGAGTGACTTACAACATGCATATTCCGCATATCCACACGGTAGACACACTTGATGCGCCCATTTCACCTACTGACCTACCACGAAAGAAACAAAACAAAAATCCTCAGCGGATACTCTGAACGCTCGAAGCATTCATTTCACCTTGAGGTGATCACATCCGAGCCCACCACACCGACAGAAAACAAACAAATCCAGCAAACGAAGCAAAAACAAACAGAGCATTAGCTCTTCCCTTGCCCATGGGTCGCGTTAAGCGAAAACACACGAAAAACGGGAGCTGTTTCGACCTCGGAACATGAACGGCGGTCACAAAGTTAGAGAGGGCTAACTTTCATCAGTCGTTTCCGTCCAGTCCTTCCAGAGACAGCAGCAGATCATTCAATCGAACTAGTGTCGAACGATTCACAGGAAAACAAATGCCACTTCACAGTGGAAATTAAGACATCGGTGAGACGCAACTTAAGAAAAACCACCAAAAAACGTTGCGAAAAACAAAACAAAAGAAAATCGGCAAACGCCGCGAGAACACACCAACAAAACGGCAAACGCCAAACAACAAAACAGCAAGAACACCGGCAAAACAAAAACAAAACAAACCAAAACCACCAACCTGCATCGACGAAACCACGTTCATCCATCCTTCGCATCGTTCGCTTGCATTTCCACTGCATTTCCACTGCAACGTCGTTCGTTCGTACATCCATTGCAACGTCCATCCATCCATCACACCTTGTTGTGCTGAAGAAACCACTGTATGTACCATCCGTTTGCGAAAACTGAAGCATCGATGACGCGAAAAACTGATTTTCCAGAGGCAGCTTCGATCATCGCAACTTTAACCGGATCCTAGTAAAGTTGTCGCTGTCAACCATCCGAAGAGTGACTACTCGCAAGAACTCCGATTCCGATTCCGAAGTCACGTTGTCGCAGCGGCGTTAACAGAGGGAAAGAGACCAACGTACCATGGGTACCAAACATTCACTCAAAGAACAACGACAAAACAAGGGAAACACATTCCGTTAACGCCGATCCTGATGAATTCGTCAACAGAGAATTCCTCCTTTTACGAACGCTGGTTGAAGGCTGGCTGAAAGAAGTTGACTGAGAATTCCTCCTTTTACGAACGCTGGCCAACAGAGAATTCCTCCTTTTTACGAACGCTGGCCGAAGGAAGTTGATTGATGAAAGCCGAAGAACAACGACAAAACAAGGGAAACACATTCCGTTAACGCCGATCCTGATGAATTCGTCAACAGAGAATTCCTCCTTTTACGAACGCTGGTTGAAGGCTGGCTGAAAGAAGTTGACTGAGAATTCCTCCTTTTACGAACGCTGGCCAACAGAGAATTCCTCCTTTTACGAACGCTGGCCGAAGGAAGTTGATTGATGAAAGCTGAATCGAAGAAGAAAGTCGCCGTCGTCGAATTGAAGAAAGTTGATTGATGAAAGCCGCTGCCGAACGAAGCTGCCGAAACCTGATCAAGCCTGGCCGACGAAAAGAAAAGAAAAGAGGAACGGCCAACAAAACCAAAACAAAACAAAACAAGCCCACTCGCACAAGCAAAACAAACACTACTGGCTTTAACGGTGCAGCCGGTTACTCTGAGTGACTTACAACATGCATATTCCGCATATCCACACGGTAGACACACTTGATGCGCCCATTTCACCTACTGACCTACCACGAAAGAAACAAAACAAAAATCCTCAGCGGATACTCTGAACGCTCGAAGCATTCATTTCACCTTGAGGTGATCACATCCGAGCCCACCACACCGACAGAAAACAAACAAATCCAGCAAACGAAGCAAAAACAAACAGAGCATTAGCTCTTCCCTTGCCCATGGGTCGCGTTAAGCGAAAACACACGAAAAACGGGAGCTGTTTCGACCTCGGAACATGAACGGCGGTCACAAAGTTAGAGAGGGCTAACTTTCATCAGTCGTTTCCGTCCAGTCCTTCCAGAGACAGCAGCAGATCATTCAATCGAACTAGTGTCGAACGATTCACAGGAAAACAAATGCCACTTCACAGTGGAAATTAAGACATCGGTGAGACGCAACTTAAGAAAAACCACCAAAAAACGTTGCGAAAAACAAAACAAAAGAAAATCGGCAAACGCCGCGAGAACACACCAACAAAACGGCAAACGCCAAACAACAAAACAGCAAGAACACCGGCAAAACAAAAACAAAACAAACCAAAACCACCAACCTGCATCGACGAAACCACGTTCATCCATCCTTCGCATCGTTCGCTTGCATTTCCACTGCATTTCCACTGCAACGTCGTTCGTTCGTACATCCATTGCAACGTCCATCCATCCATCACACCTTGTTGTGCTGAAGAAACCACTGTATGTACCATCCGTTTGCGAAAACTGAAGCATCGATGACGCGAAAAACTGATTTTCCAGAGGCAGCTTCAAAGAACAACGACAAAACAAGGGAAACACATTCCGTTAACGCCGATCCTGATGAACTCGTCAACAGAGAATTCCTCCTTTTACGAACGCTGGTTGAAGGCTGGCTGAAAGAAGTTGACTGAGAATTCCTCCTTTTACGAACGCTGGCCAACAGAGAATTCCTCCTTTTACGAACGCTGGCCGAAGGAAGTTGATTGATGAAAGCCGAATCGAAGAAGAAAGTCGCCGTCGTCGAATTGAAGAAAGTTGATTGATGAAAGCCGCTGCCGAACGAAGCTGCCGAAACCTGATCAAGCCTGGCCGACGAAAAGAAAAGAAAAGAGGAACGGCCAACAAAACCAAAACAAAACAAAACAAGCCCACTCGCACAAGCAAAACAAACACTACTGGCTTTAACGGTGCAGCCGGTTACTCTGAGTGACTTACAACATGCATATTCCGCATATCCACACGGTAGACACACTTGATGCGCCCATTTCACCTACTGACCTACCACGAAAGAAACAAAACAAAAATCCTCAGCGGATACTCTGAACGCTCGAAGCATTCATTTCACCTTGAGGTGATCACATCCGAGCCCACCACACCGACAGAAAACAAACAAATCCAGCAAACGAAGCAAAAACAAACAGAGCATTAGCTCTTCCCTTGCCCATGGGTCGCGTTAAGCGAAAACATACGAAAAACGGGAGCTGTTTCGACCTCGGAACATGAACGGCGGTCACAAAGTTAGAGAGGGCTAACTTTCATCAGTCGTTTCCGTCCAGTCCTTCCAGAGACAGCAGCAGATCATTCAATCGAACTAGTGTCGAACGATTCACAGGAAAACAAATGCCACTTTACAGTGGAAATTAAGACATCGGTGAGACGCAACTTAAGAAAAACCACCAAAAAACGTTGCGAAAAACAAAACAAAAGAAAATCGGCAAACGCCGCGAGAACACACCAACAAAACGGCAAACGCCAAACAACAAAACAGCAAGAACACCGGCAAAACAAAAACAAAACAAACCAAAAACAAAACAAACCAAAACCACCAACCTGCATCGACGAAACCACGTTCATCCATCCTTCGCATCGTTCGCTTGCATTTCCACTGCATTTCCACTGCAACGTCGTTCGTTCGTACATCCATTGCAACGTCCATCCATCCATCACACCTTGTTGTGCTGAAGAAACCACTGTATGTACCATCCGTTTGCGAAAACTGAAGCATCGATGACGCGAAAAACTGATTTTCCAGAGGCAGCTTCGATCATCGCAACTTTAACCGGATCCTAGTAAAGTTGTCGCTGTCAACCATCCGAAGAGTGACTACTCGCAAGAACTCCGATTCCGAAGTCACGTTGTCGCAGCGGCGTTAACAGAGGGAAAGAGACCAACGTACCATGGGTACCAAACATTCACTCAAAGAACAACGACAAAACAAGGGAAACACATTCCGTTAACGCCGATCCTGATGAACTCGTCAACAGAGAATTCCTCCTTTTACTCAAAGAACAACGACAAAACAAGGGAAACACATTCCGTTAACGCCGATCCTGATGAATTCGTCAACAGAGAATTCCTCCTTTTACGAACGCTGGTTGAAGGCTGGCTGAAAGAAGTTGACTGAGAATTCCTCCTTTTACGAACGCTGGCCAACAGAGAATTCCTCCTTTTTACGAACGCTGGCCGAAGGAAGTTGATTGATGAAAGCCGAAGAACAACGACAAAACAAGGGAAACACATTCCGTTAACGCCGATCCTGATGAATTCGTCAACAGAGAATTCCTCCTTTTACGAACGCTGGTTGAAGGCTGGCTGAAAGAAGTTGACTGAGAATTCCTCCTTTTACGAACGCTGGCCAACAGAGAATTCCTCCTTTTACGAACGCTGGCCGAAGGAAGTTGATTGATGAAAGCTGAATCGAAGAAGAAAGTCGCCGTCGTCGAATTGAAGAAAGTTGATTGATGAAAGCCGCTGCCGAACGAAGCTGCCGAAACCTGATCAAGCCTGGCCGACGAAAAGAAAAGAAAAGAGGAACGGCCAACAAAACCAAAACAAAACAAAACAAGCCCACTCGCACAAGCAAAACAAACACTACTGGCTTTAACGGTGCAGCCGGTTACTCTGAGTGACTTACAACATGCATATTCCGCATATCCACACGGTAGACACACTTGATGCGCCCATTTCACCTACTGACCTACCACGAAAGAAACAAAACAAAAATCCTCAGCGGATACTCTGAACGCTCGAAGCATTCATTTCACCTTGAGGTGATCACATCCGAGCCCACCACACCGACAGAAAACAAACAAATCCAGCAAACGAAGCAAAAACAAACAGAGCATTAGCTCTTCCCTTGCCCATGGGTCGCGTTAAGCGAAAACACACGAAAAACGGGAGCTGTTTCGACCTCGGAACATGAACGGCGGTCACAAAGTTAGAGAGGGCTAACTTTCATCAGTCGTTTCCGTCCAGTCCTTCCAGAGACAGCAGCAGATCATTCAATCGAACTAGTGTCGAACGATTCACAGGAAAACAAATGCCACTTCACAGTGGAAATTAAGACATCGGTGAGACGCAACTTAAGAAAAACCACCAAAAAACGTTGCGAAAAACAAAACAAAAGAAAATCGGCAAACGCCGCGAGAACACACCAACAAAACGGCAAACGCCAAACAACAAAACAGCAAGAACACCGGCAAAACAAAAACAAAACAAACCAAAACCACCAACCTGCATCGACGAAACCACGTTCATCCATCCTTCGCATCGTTCGCTTGCATTTCCACTGCATTTCCACTGCAACGTCGTTCGTTCGTACATCCATTGCAACGTCCATCCATCCATCACACCTTGTTGTGCTGAAGAAACCACTGTATGTACCATCCGTTTGCGAAAACTGAAGCATCGATGACGCGAAAAACTGATTTTCCAGAGGCAGCTTCGATCATCGCAACTTTAACCGGATCCTAGTAAAGTTGTCGCTGTCAACCATCCGAAGAGTGACTACTCGCAAGAACTCCGATTCCGATTCCGAAGTCACGTTGTCGCAGCGGCGTTAACAGAGGGAAAGAGACCAACGTACCATGGGTACCAAACATTCACTCAAAGAACAACGACAAAACAAGGGAAACACATTCCGTTAACGCCGATCCTGATGAATTCGTCAACAGAGAATTTCTCCTTTTACGAACGCTGGTTGAAGGCTGGCTGAAAGAAGTTGACTGAGAATTCCTCCTTTTACGAACGCTGGCCAACAGAGAATTCCTCCTTTTTACGAACGCTGGCCGAAGGAAGTTGATTGATGAAAGCCGAAGAACAACGACAAAACAAGGGAAACACATTCCGTTAACGCCGATCCTGATGAATTCGTCAACAGAGAATTCCTCCTTTTACGAACGCTGGTTGAAGGCTGGCTGAAAGAAGTTGACTGAGAATTCCTCCTTTTACGAACGCTGGCCAACAGAGAATTCCTCCTTTTACGAACGCTGGCCGAAGGAAGTTGATTGATGAAAGCTGAATCGAAGAAGAAAGTCGCCGTCGTCGAATTGAAGAAAGTTGATTGATGAAAGCCGCTGCCGAACGAAGCTGCCGAAACCTGATCAAGCCTGGCCGACGAAAAGAAAAGAAAAGAGGAACGGCCAACAAAACCAAAACAAAACAAAACAAGCCCACTCGCACAAGCAAAACAAACACTACTGGCTTTAACGGTGCAGCCGGTTACTCTGAGTGACTTACAACATGCATATTCCGCATATCCACACGGTAGACACACTTGATGCGCCCATTTCACCTACTGACCTACCACGAAAGAAACAAAACAAAAATCCTCAGCGGATACTCTGAACGCTCGAAGCATTCATTTCACCTTGAGGTGATCACATCCGAGCCCACCACACCGACAGAAAACAAACAAATCCAGCAAACGAAGCAAAAACAAACAGAGCATTAGCTCTTCCCTTGCCCATGGGTCGCGTTAAGCGAAAACACACGAAAAACGGGAGCTGTTTCGACCTCGGAACATGAACGGCGGTCACAAAGTTAGAGAGGGCTAACTTTCATCAGTCGTTTCCGTCCAGTCCTTCCAGAGACAGCAGCAGATCATTCAATCGAACTAGTGTCGAACGATTCACAGGAAAACAAATGCCACTTCACAGTGGAAATTAAGACATCGGTGAGACGCAACTTAAGAAAAACCACCAAAAAACGTTGCGAAAAACAAAACAAAAGAAAATCGGCAAACGCCGCGAGAACACACCAACAAAACGGCAAACGCCAAACAACAAAACAGCAAGAACACCGGCAAAACAAAAACAAAACAAACCAAAACCACCAACCTGCATCGACGAAACCACGTTCATCCATCCTTCGCATCGTTCGCTTGCATTTCCACTGCATTTCCACTGCAACGTCGTTCGTTCGTACATCCATTGCAACGTCCATCCATCCATCACACCTTGTTGTGCTGAAGAAACCACTGTATGTACCATCCGTTTGCGAAAACTGAAGCATCGATGACGCGAAAAACTGATTTTCCAGAGGCAGCTTCGAACAACGACAAAACAAGGGAAACACATTCCGTTAACGCCGATCCTGATGAACTCGTCAACAGAGAATTCCTCCTTTTACGAACGCTGGTTGAAGGCTGGCTGAAAGAAGTTGACTGAGAATTCCTCCTTTTACGAACGCTGGCCAACAGAGAATTCCTCCTTTTACGAACGCTGGCCGAAGGAAGTTGATTGATGAAAGCCGAATCGAAGAAGAAAGTCGCCGTCGTCGAATTGAAGAAAGTTGATTGATGAAAGCCGCTGCCGAACGAAGCTGCCGAAACCTGATCAAGCCTGGCCGACGAAAAGAAAAGAAAAGAGGAACGGCCAACAAAACCAAAACAAAACAAAACAAGCCCACTCGCACAAGCAAAACAAACACTACTGGCTTTAACGGTGCAGCCGGTTACTCTGAGTGACTTACAACATGCATATTCCGCATATCCACACGGTAGACACACTTGATGCGCCCATTTCACCTACTGACCTACCACGAAAGAAACAAAACAAAAATCCTCAGCGGATACTCTGAACGCTCGAAGCATTCATTTCACCTTGAGGTGATCACATCCGAGCCCACCACACCGACAGAAAACAAACAAATCCAGCAAACGAAGCAAAAACAAACAGAGCATTAGCTCTTCCCTTGCCCATGGGTCGCGTTAAGCGAAAACATACGAAAAACGGGAGCTGTTTCGACCTCGGAACATGAACGGCGGTCACAAAGTTAGAGAGGGCTAACTTTCATCAGTCGTTTCCGTCCAGTCCTTCCAGAGACAGCAGCAGATCATTCAATCGAACTAGTGTCGAACGATTCACAGGAAAACAAATGCCACTTTACAGTGGAAATTAAGACATCGGTGAGACGCAACTTAAGAAAAACCACCAAAAAACGTTGCGAAAAACAAAACAAAAAACAACGACAAAACAAGGGAAACACATTCCGTTAACGCCGATCCTGATGAATTCGTCAACAGAGAATTCCTCCTTTTACGAACGCTGGTTGAAGGCTGGCTGAAAGAAGTTGACTGAGAATTCCTCCTTTTACGAACGCTGGCCAACAGAGAATTCCTCCTTTTTACGAACGCTGGCCGAAGGAAGTTGATTGATGAAAGCCGAAGAACAACGACAAAACAAGGGAAACACATTCCGTTAACGCCGATCCTGATGAATTCGTCAACAGAGAATTCCTCCTTTTACGAACGCTGGTTGAAGGCTGGCTGAAAGAAGTTGACTGAGAATTCCTCCTTTTACGAACGCTGGCCAACAGAGAATTCCTCCTTTTACGAACGCTGGCCGAAGGAAGTTGATTGATGAAAGCTGAATCGAAGAAGAAAGTCGCCGTCGTCGAATTGAAGAAAGTTGATTGATGAAAGCCGCTGCCGAACGAAGCTGCCGAAACCTGATCAAGCCTGGCCGACGAAAAGAAAAGAAAAGAGGAACGGCCAACAAAACCAAAACAAAACAAAACAAGCCCACTCGCACAAGCAAAACAAACACTACTGGCTTTAACGGTGCAGCCGGTTACTCTGAGTGACTTACAACATGCATATTCCGCATATCCACACGGTAGACACACTTGATGCGCCCATTTCACCTACTGACCTACCACGAAAGAAACAAAACAAAAATCCTCAGCGGATACTCTGAACGCTCGAAGCATTCATTTCACCTTGAGGTGATCACATCCGAGCCCACCACACCGACAGAAAACAAACAAAATCCAGCAAACGAAGCAAAAACAAACAGAGCATTAGCTCTTCCCTTGCCCATGGGTCGCGTTAAGCGAAAACACACGAAAAACGGGAGCTGTTTCGACCTCGGAACATGAACGGCGGTCACAAAGTTAGAGAGGGCTAACTTTCATCAGTCGTTTCCGTCCAGTCCTTCCAGAGACAGCAGCAGATCATTCAATCGAACTAGTGTCGAACGATTCACAGGGAAAACAAATGCCACTTCACAGTGGAAATTAAGACATCGGTGAGACGCAACTTAAGAAAAACCACCAAAAAACGTTGCGAAAAACAAAACAAAAGAAAATCGGCAAACGCCGCGAGAACACACCAAACAAAACGGCAAACGCCAAACAACAAAACAGCAAGAACACCGGCAAAACAAAAACAAAACAAACCAAAACCACCAACCTGCATCGACGAAACCACGTTCATCCATCCTTCGCATCGTTCGCTTGCATTTCCACTGCATTTCCACTGCAACGTCGTTCGTTCGTACATCCATTGCAACGTCCATCCATCCATCACACCTTGTTGTGCTGAAGAAACCACTGTATGTACCATCCGTTTGCGAAAACTGAAGCATCGATGACGCGAAAAACTGATTTTCCAGAGGCAGCTTCGATCATCGCAACTTTAACCGGATCCTAGTAAAGTTGTCGCTGTCAACCATCCGAAGAGTGACTACTCGCAAGAACTCCGATTCCGATTCCGAAGTCACGTTGTCGCAGCGGCGTTAACAGAGGGAAAGAGACCAACGTACCATGGGTACCAAACATTCACTCAAAGAACAACGACAAAACAAGGGAAACACATTCCGTTAACGCCGATCCTGATGAATTCGTCAACAGAGAATTCCTCCTTTTACGAACGCTGGTTGAAGGCTGGCTGAAAGAAGTTGACTGAGAATTCCTCCTTTTACGAACGCTGGCCAACAGAGAATTCCTCCTTTTTACGAACGCTGGCCGAAGGAAGTTGATTGATGAAAGCCGAAGAACAACGACCAAAACAAGGGAAACACATTCCGTTAACGCCGATCCTGATGAATTCGTCAACAGAGAATTCCTCCTTTTACGAACGCTGGTTGAAGGCTGGCTGAAAGAAGTTGACTGAGAATTCCTCCTTTTACGAACGCTGGCCAACAGAGAATTCCTCCTTTTACGAACGCTGGCCGAAGGAAGTTGATTGATGAAAGCTGAATCGAAGAAGAAAGTCGCCGTCGTCGAATTGAAGAAAGTTGATTGATGAAAGCCGCTGGCCGAACGAAGCTGGCCGAAACCTGATCAAGCCTGGCCGACGAAAAGAAAAGAAAAAGAGAACGGCCAACAAAACCAAAACAAAACAAAACAAGCCCACTCGCACAAGCAAAACAAACACTACTGGCTTTAACGGTGCAGCCGGTTACTCTGAGTGACTTACAACATGCATATTCCGCATATCCACACGGTAGACACACTTGATGCGCCCATTTCACCTACTGACCTACCACGAAAGAAACAAAACAAAAATCCTCAGCGGATACTCTGAACAACGACAAAACAAGGGAAACACATTCCGTTAACGCCGATCCTGATGAACTCGTCAACAGAGAATTCCTCCTTTTACGAACGCTGGTTGAAGGCTGGCTGAAAGAAGTTGACTGAGAATTCCTCCTTTTACGAACGCTGGCCAACAGAGAATTCCTCCTTTTACGAACGCTGGCCGAAGGAAGTTGATTGATGAAAGCCGAATCGAAGAAGAAAGTCGCCGTCGTCGAATTGAAGAAAGTTGATTGATGAAAGCCGCTGCCGAACGAAGCTGCCGAAACCTGATCAAGCCTGGCCGACGAAAAGAAAAGAAAAGAGGAACGGCCAACAAAACCAAAACAAAACAAAACAAGCCCACTCGCACAAGCAAAACAAACACTACTGGCTTTAACGGTGCAGCCGGTTACTCTGAGTGACTTACAACATGCATATTCCGCATATCCACATGGTAGACACACTTGATGCGCCCATTTCACCTACTGACCTACCACGAAAGAAACAAAACAAAAATCCTCAGCGGATACTCTGAACGCTCGAAGCATTCATTTCACCTTGAGGTGATCACATCCGAGCCCACCACACCGACAGAAAACAAACAAATCCAGCAAACGAAGCAAAAACAAACAGAGCATTAGCTCTTCCCTTGCCCATGGGTCGCGTTAAGCGAAAACATACGAAAAAACGGGAGCTGTTTTCGACCTCGGAACATGAACGGCGGTCACAAAGTTAGAGAGGGCTAACTTTCATCAGTCGTTTCCGTCCAGTCCTTCCAGAGACCAGCAGCAGATCATTCAATCGAACTAGTGTCGAACGATTCACAGGAAAACAAAATGCCACTTTACAGTGGAAATTAAGACATCGGTGAGACGCAACTTAAGAAAAACCACCAAAAAACGTTGCGAAAAACAAAACAAAAGAAAATCGGGCAAACGCCGCGAGAAACACACCAACAAAACGGCAAACGCCAAACAACAAAACAGCAAGAACACCGGCAAAACAAAAACAAAACAAACCAAAAACAAAAACAAACCAAAACCACCAACCTGCATCGACGAAAACCACGTTCATCCATCCTTCGCATCGTTCGCTTGCATTTCCACTGCATTTCCACTGCAACGTCGTTCGTTCGTACATCCATTGCAACGTCCATCCATCCATCACACCTTGTTGTGCCTGAAGAAACCACTGTATGTACCATCCGTTTGCGAAAACTGAAGCATCGATGACGCGAAAAACTGATTTTCCAGAGGCAGCTTCGATCATCGCCAACTTTAACCGGATCCTAGTAAAGTTGTCGCTGTCAACCATCCGAAGAGTGACTACTCGCAAGAAACTCCGATTCCGAAGTCACGTTGTCGCAGCGGCGTTAACAGAGGGAAAGAGACCAACGTACCATGGGTACCAAACATTCACTCAAAGAACAACGACAAAACAAGGGAAACACATTCCGTTAACGCCGATCCTGATGAACTCGTCAACAGAGAATTCCTCCTTTTACGAACGCTGGTTGAAGGCTGGCTGAAAGAAGTTGACTGAGAATTCCTCCTTTTACGAACGCTGGCCAACAGAGAATTCCTCCTTTTACGAACGCTGGCCGAAGGAAGTTGATTGATGAAAGCCGAATCGAAGAAGAAAGTCGCCGTCGTCGAATTGAAGAAAGTTGATTGATGAAAGCCGCTGCCGAACGAAGCTGCCGAAACCTGATCAAGCCTGGCCGACGAAAAGAAAAGAAAAGAGGAACGGCCAACAAAACCAAAACAAAAC
>NW_023503722.1:0-12966 GCF_014529535.1 Bradysia coprophila | reverse complement strand
CTTATTAAGAAAATCAGAAATGTCTTGAGAGTGATAGCTTTTTAAATAATTAAAATCTGTTAATAGATTGTGCAGCTGATAATTCTAACATTAATGAAATTTAAAAAATTTTCAAGCCGACGAAAAACATCGGCGGCGGTCGGCGGCTGGCTGAAGTTTTTGAATCAGCGGCGGCGTCTTCATTTACTCGGCTCAGCCGCGCCGCCGCTGAAAACTCGGCGGCGCACACCTCTAGCCCTGATCGACAAGGCTGATACCCAGAAAAGTATCGCTTGATTTACAGTGAGTAATTCTCTAAAATGTTTGATTTCAGTATATTTAGCTAATCCTTCTGTCACATCTTTTGACAGCTTTTTACGTTTTAGTACGTTCTCTCTCCCAGTAGCAAAAACCCAATCCCAGCAAAAAAAGAAACTATATCGAATGCCGCAAATGCATTTAAAAACGAACATTCGGTGAAATACTTTTTTATCACACCAAATGTTTATCATTTTATACAAATATGTTTATCTTTATAATAAATCAACATCAGTGATGTGCATGTAATTTAAACAAAGCAAAATCAATTGTTTATGTGTTACATTTACATTATGGAAGAGAAATGTCCCATTCTTTTTCCAAATTTGTGTACTCAAGCGAAAGAAATTGTCATTTATTTGCGTTAAATGAATTTTACTAAACAATTCGACGTTATTATCATCTTATTGACATTGAAACTATATAAAAAATAGTAGCTTCCAATCTAGGTACTTTTACTCATCGTGATACGAGATAACAAATTATTTTCCGTGTATTGTACATACCAACTTTCCTGTAAGACAAATCTTACGGTGTTTGTACTTGTCTTCTTTTGCTATGCATAAAAAATGCATATAGATCGTCGACATATTTTGTGATCGGCAACTTTGTCAGTTTTTCCTTTTACATTTTCGAGTTTTTTTTAATGTTAAAATTACAACCATAAGATACATTTTGAAATGTTGCATTGAATGCAAATAGAATTACTTCGAATTACATGGATTACTTCGGGGGACATTTTTGAGATCTCGTAAACAAAATAAAAGTTGACAAATTAATTTGTCGTCGATTTTATGCATTTTTATGCGTGGCAAAAGAAGACAGTAACATACAACGTAATATTTGTGTTACATAAAAGTTGGTCGCACAACTATAAAACACCAAAATCGTTTTGTGAGCATTCTAGACAATTAAAATTTGGATTGAAATGAAAAATATTTTTTTTATAGTTTCAATGTCAATAAAATGATATAACGTCGAATTGTTTGGTAAAATCATTTAGCGCAAATAGACGACCATTTCTTTCGTTTCAGCACACATGTCGTCGATTTGTGTGCATTTTTTGTGCATATAAAAAAAGACAAGTAAATTGAATACCGCAAATACATTTAAAAAGGAACATTCGGTGAAATACTTTTAGCAATTCAATTGTTTATTTGAATCATTTTATTAATTGAATACACAGGAGAAAAAATTCGGATTTAATGTTTAATCTACGGAAAGATTACGAATATTTTAAATATTCGAAAGATTTCGTTTCAATCTTTTTCAAAGATTACAAAAATTAAATCTTTCGATAGATTGAGTTTCGGTTTAAAATGTCTAAAATTGATAGTAGCAATTAGAAGTGAAGATTTTGCCACGAAAATGTTTTGTTTTTGTTAAAAGTTCATTGTCCTGGTATCTAGAGTTTATGATTAGAAGCTACTCCATGTGTAATTTTAGTCATCTGTTAGCGATTGCAAAAGTAAAAACCACAGCATCCAAATGTTTCAGATTTTTTTTTTTTTTGCTTTTCTTAAAGGATATTGATTTCGAGTAAAGAAAATCGGTTGAAAAAGTAAATAATTCTTCCATGCAAACTGGTCTGTTATACTTCTAATCAATGGTACAATTAAATATGGCGTGAAAAATATCGTTATTATAATATTTTCCATACGCTTATGGTACTTTTCAATAGTTTTGCCAGGCTCAACTTCCTTATCGTTGCTCATACAGATTTATGAAGATATGATAATAGTTTATTAAATAATTGGTAAAATGAAAAAAAATGTTGCCTTCGATTAGGATTTGAACTCGTCTACTATGATGGTTACCTCAGTTGGTACAAATTTTTCGTTCAGAAGATTAATTTTAATCTTTGAAAGAGTAAAATCTCCGTTAACAACGGTGCGAAAATAAATCTTGCTAAGATACGAACCCAATAGCTCAGTGGTAAAGTACAGGACTGGAGATACGGAGTACCGAGGTGAACGAGTTCAAATCCTGATCAAATTAAGTAAAAAAAAAACATTTAATTTCAACTAAACAAATATTTCCAATTTCAGAATAAATAAAACAATTAAATCTGACTCAATATTTCAAATAAATGTTGGAAAAATTTTTTTAATTTCAAAATAAAAAATTGAAATCCCTTTGAAGATTTCGATCTAATCCATCGACAGATTATTTTCGAAAGATTAAATGCAAGTAATCTTTCGAAGATTTGCAGCAAAAATGCTAATTAATCGATAGTTAAAATTCAGTTTAGGGCAAAAAGTCTGTTTAAGAAATATTTAGAATGAATGAAACTAATATTTAGTCAAATTAAAGCCAAAATCGTCCAATATAATTCTGTAGGGATAAGCTCGCGGAAGCTTTATTTTATATTTTCCATTACGTATAAGGAAAATTAAGTTCGCCCGAATGTAAGAGGAAAATGACTAAACTGAAATTGGTCTCCGCGGAGGCTTATTTTTACAAGGTTCTCGATGAACTTGTTCGCACTCTGAAAACTTGCAGGGCAATCTTTATTTCATGGTTTTTGGGCTTCGAAGCCACCGTGAACATTGTTTGAAAAACTCAAAGTATTTTAATGACCAATTGATATGTTTTGCTCCACATGTTTTTTGTTCATAGTTCTCAAACCACTGGACCGACGTCGTTCAGACTTCAGTACTCTCACTTCCGATCGGGTGAAATGTACAAAAATTCAGTAAACAATTTTATTTTCTTGAGCCAAGTGTACTTGCACTCAAGCCAAGATAAGTGATTCTCTTATTTTTCTATGGCACAATATTAATGCGAAAGCGACGACAGCTGCCAAATTGTTTAGTCAAAATTCAGCAAATTTTACTATTTTGAGAAAAAAGCGTTCAATCGAAAATTATATTGCAGTTTTGTACTACAAAACATTTAGAGATTACCCGGATGATCCACAAAGTCTACTTTTCTCACTTGCTTGCACATATCAAGATTGTCTGCCTGTCTTTTTTTCTATGCACAAATCGTGCATGCAAAGCGACGACAATTGTCGTTTTTGTTGATTTGTTCTTTATTTCATGCGGCATGCGGGGTGAATTTTTATGCGTACATTTCAGAGACTTTCGGATTTGTAGACAAAAATGCTCGTTAAATCGAGAGTCACATTTAGTGGCAAAAATTCTGTTTAGGGAACTTATTTTTAGTCGAATTATCTACGAGTAATTATACCTAGAGGGAGGCAGCCATCACAGCCCACAAACCTTTTTATATTTTTTTGAGAAGGAATTTGTAGTTGGAAACATTTTAAAATTCCCCATTTGATATAATAGTTATTTGTTAACCAAGGAAAAAAAATGGAAATTTCATTTCGACTGTGTTTTCTTTGTGGGCCAGAGCGTAGCGAATTTTTTCACCCGAGAAAAATGAAATTTCCTACTTTTTCCCCGAGGTCGACACATAATTTTTCACAAGGCATCCGGAGGTTCATCGGAGGTGAGAAAATGACTATTGTCTCTCCCATCCGAAATCAAATGTATTATATCTGAAGTTATCTCGTACGCGTACATTTTCTTTTTGATTTCACAAAGTTGCCGATCACAAAAATATGCCGTCGATTCATATGCATTTTTTATGCATAGAAAAATAAGACATAACAGGAACAAGCAATTTGTCTTACAAGAAAGTTGGTAGTCATAACAATAAACACCAAAATGGTTTTGTGAGCTGGGCTGTTTATAGACGGTACATTCCCTGCGAGAAAATTGTTTAGTTAAAATTCAGCGAGTTTTACTATTTTCAGAAAAAAGCGTCCTTCGAAAATTGAATTGTAGTTATGTAGTACGAAACATTGTAATTTTAGAGATTACCCGGATGATCCACAAAGTCTACCTTTCTCACTTGCTTGCAGCACATATCAAGATTGCCTGTCTTTTTTTCTATGCACAAAATTATGCATGCAAAGCGACGACGATTATTGTCGTCTTTGTTGATTTGTTCTATGCGGCATGCGGGAACAGTGAATTTTTATGCGTACATTTCAGAGACTTTTCGGATTTGTAGACAAAAATGCTCGTTAAATCGAGAGTTAACATTCAGTTTAGGGCAAAAATTGTGTTTAGGGAACAGAATGAAACTTTTTTTTAGTCAAATTGTAGAAAAATCGTCCCCTGTAGGAATGAGCTAACGGAAGTTAGATTTATATTTCCATTATGTATAAGGGAGAATTAAGTTGGCTCGAAGACAAATAATGTATTTCATGTTTTGTAAAAGAGGAAAATGACAAAACAGAAATTGGCTTTCGCCGGGGCTAATTCTTACAAGGTTCTCGAGGAACATTTTCTGTAACATTTTCTGTTGAACGGAACCTGCCTGTACTATGCAATGTAGTTCAGTGAGAAAAGTCGAATTCATCCGTGTACAAAATCTCTGAATTTTCCAGAGATTGTTTGAGAAGAAATTCGTAACTTTTTAAATTCCCCAGTTGATATAATAGTTATTTCAGAAATTTTGTTTGAAAATGATTCCAAACTTATTTATTTGTGGGAATTCAATCCCGTATGATTGCTAACAAATATCATCGCCCGTAGGCATATACGATGACAAAGAGTTTTACTTATAATAATTCCTAACCGGTGGCGCTATTAACGTTATTGGACCCGGGGAGAATGGCCTGAACCCTTCAGTGAGGAAAAGAAAAGCAAGATATTATACAAAATTGAATTGTTTCCCACGATTGTTTCGTTTGCTCAGCTGTTGATATCGCATACAGGTCATTGAACTAAGCCAATTGATCAGCTGTGAGGTGGTGATTGACATTCGTTATTCATAATCCATAACAAAGGACATCGTTGACCAGTTTCCACTCGAAACACTTGTTTTGACGCCGCGTTCTCTTTGATTCAACTAAAATTGTGCTCGATAAATTTGTCCTAAACGGAATTGAAATTTAAAGGACCTTGTTGGATAAACCATAACCAGATCGACCAGAAAAATGAAATTCTCAGCGAGAACCCATTTGAAGTGATGAGTTTGGTTTTTGCTTGACTAGTGTGTGACCGAATATTATTTCATAAATGGAGCACTAGTTGATGTGAACGAAACGTGCTTAAGATGGAATCGTTTGGTGATAAAGGAAGGAAGCGTTCGGTGGAGTAAACAACGGCCATAGTCCTGTAATTCGACACCAATACTGCAACGTTGGATGATTCAGTTGTTTATTAAAAGCGATGAACCAACACAAAAATTTAACTGAAACTCGATCAAAGCTAAGTGTTTGTTGATATTTTATCTACATTTGTCAACTTCCCTTTTACTTTAATCCTAGGTTTGCAAGTGGGCCAAGTTAGGGACTAATAGCGACCCCAAACATGGGTACTGGAACAAACCATGTTCGTGGGTTGTTTCAAACGATTCGGTCATCAAACTGTATCGGATGACCATGATATGGATGTGACTCGAAAAATTGTGTATGACTTCATGAAACGCTCCGTCGAATTTTTGTGATGATACGGTCAGTGAGTTTGTTTTTCTTTTTGTTGTTGAATGGCTGACTGGATTGTATTTATTGGTTTTTGTTGATCCATATGACCTAATTGTCCTTATAACGTAGCTATTGTTTGTCGATGATAGATTATTGTTGCCGGATGGAGTTTAATCCAATAATTTGGTGTTGGTCTTCCCGACCCCAAGTACGTTCATCAGCTCTACAACCGAATTTCTTTTGATTGGCCACCAACTCATCAAGGATTTGTTGAACAATTTTTCCAATAATTTCCAAACGGTAACGCCCCATTCTATGATTTCGAAAAAAATTGTCACGTTCGGACCAAATTTGAAATACGTTGAATTAAACGCAACGCCTTTAAATGGAAAATCTTCGATTCTTGCTTGCTGCTAACGGTTGATTGATTCAAATACGACGTAAGGGTTTTCGTCGATTGTAGGTGCGGTAGACTTTCGCTAATTGATGCTGCTGCTTGTTGAATTCTGGCGAGTTTGCCAGAACAGTGCCATTACATTTTCTTTTTGTTGTTCGATGACCCTCACTACCTCGCTTATTTGAATTGATTGATTGGAACTTTGTGCTTCCAGAAGGTCGAAGTATGAATATGTCAGCACAACGGAAGCATCGAAAATACTGAAAGCTACGTCATACTTTTTCGATACAGTTTCTTCATGTTGATTTGAAAACTAAAATCTGTTGACTCCATCATCGTTGTATTAGCATCGTAAATTTTGTCCCATAAAGTCGTGACGACCTTTGAGTTTTCTATCGAGAAGTATCTTTGTAATTTCATCGACCTTCAATTCCTCGTAGAATTCCTCCAAATCTTTGATATTCTGTTCATGTATCTCCAATAATTCCCTTGACTGAAAGTCAGGGTCTTATGAAAGAAAATACCCTTAAATGTCCGTAACGCTAAGTTCACTTTGATATTTTGAAATTGTTCCACATTGGCAAAAAACGTTAAATACAGAAAAACGTCCGTACACTTGTGGACTCGATAACTCGAGTAATTCTTTAACCGATTTGCAAAAATTTTGGTTTTAATCGACGGAGAATGAAAATCATGAGGTTAAGTTCGTAGATGGGCAATATTGGAGTAATGAGATGGGAGTAATTCTCAAGAGATTTTTTTACTTGTTACCGCGATAACTTCCATAATTCTTATCCGATTTTCAAAGATTTGTCTTAATCGACGAAGATTGAAAATCTTGAGGCTGAGTTTGCAGATGGATAATGTTCGAACAACGAGATGGGAGAAATTCTACACAGACGCTTTTCCTTGTGGACTCGATAGCTCGAGTAATTCTTTACCGATTTGCAAAATTTTGGTTTTAATCGACGGAGAATGAAAATCATGAGGTTAAGTTCGTAGATGGGCAATATTGGGATAATGAGATGGGAGTAATTCTCAAGAGAATTTTATTCCTTGTTACCGCGATAAACTTCCCTAATTCTTATCAGATTTTAAAACTTTTTGTGTTATTCGACGAAGATTGAAATTCTTGAGGTTGAGTTTGCAGATGGATAATGTTAGAACAACAAGATGGGAGAAATTCTACACAGACACTTTCTCTTGTTACCGCGCGATAACTGAGTAATTTTTACCCGATTTTCAAATTTTTTGTTTTAATTGACAGAGAATGATATTGGAGTAGCGAGTTTGGAGTAATTGTAAATATAACTTGTTTATGTTTACCACGACATTTTTGCAACGGATTTCCAGAAAAAATTTCTCATTTGAAGAGTAGTGAAATTCTGGATTTCTGGTCTAACAATTAAGAAGTACTTCCCAAAAGAGTTTTTGCTTGCTTGAGAAAACCGATAGCTCGAGTAATTCTCAGAGGCTTAAAAAATCAATTTCGACCAGTAGCGTAATTCATGTGGTTAAATTCGAACAATTGGAATTTAATTGGACTAGTAATCTGGGATATACGACAATTTTTGCGTGAAATCCGTATTCTTGAAAGAATTTTTTTCGTTCCTAAAATGTTTGAACGAGTGTGAACTTTGTGGCCAGAGCGAAGCGAGGGCCATAATTCACACGAGTTATATTTTTTCAAGAGGTAGGCAGGAAATACGCCAAAATTATACTCAGACACTTTTCCTTGTTATCGTGATAACTTAAGTAATTTTTACCCGATTTTGAGTTCGTAGATGGATAATATTGAGTAGTGGAGTAGTTGGAGTATAATTGTAAACACCAACTTGTTACCGCGACATTTTTGCAACGGATTTCCAGAAAAAAAAATTATTCGACGAGTAAGTGAATCTGGATTTCTGGTCGAACAATCTAGAAGTCTAGAAACAATCTTGCTTGCTTGATAACACGATAACTCGAGTAATTCTCAGAGGCTTCGAAAATCGCAGATTTTAAAATATTAAGTGTTTTCGACCAGTATCGTAATTCATGTGGTTAAATTCGAACATTGGACTTTATTGGACTGGTAATCTGCGATATACGACAATTTTTGCGTGAAATCGCGTTCTTAAAAAGAAATTTTTCGTTCCTAAAGTGTTTGCACCGAGTGTGAATTTTGCCAGAGCCGTAATTCACATGAGTTTTTTTTCAAGAGGTAAGCAAGAAATGCGCCACCTGTTCAGCGCTTTTAGTAGATTATATAGGAGACTCAACTTAGGAGTAAGACATCGCTCGCTGGGACCTTCAACTCATAGCTCTTTTTGTTTCTTCAGGAAATTAAATAAATATGATAGAAAACTAAGGCTGGAATTATAGAAAAAAATAGCCAGTCAAGGGACCTGACCCACCCAAGAGGTGGGGCCTAGTCTTTGCATTTTAATATTTTCTATTCATTTCCAGATATTCAAACACAGAACGTTGATTCAATTTGCTCATGATGACGAGGTCAACTCTACGACCGTTTAATTATGAATTTAATAGATTCCAATGTACGGTTGATTTTAATAAAATTGTTGAATTAGTTGCTGACTTCGTTGTTCCTCTTCACCAAATTAGGGAACCCTTGGCCAGATGAACTTACGTTAATGACCGTCGATCCACAGAAAAATGTTATGCTGGCAAAGACTGTTCTCGTACTGTGTATAGTATGTGTGGCGACTTTCTTTTGTTCGTCGCAATTCGTTTACTGATGATGGTTGCACTTTATGTGATTTTTATTAAAAAATTAATCTTGTGCGGCCGTTTAATATGCTGGTTGCCGATTATTTGATTTTATTACAATTATTTGTGGCCGTTTAATTTTTTCAGTAGCCGTTTTCTTTAATTTCTCGGTTTTTTGTCTGTTTGGCCGGAACTTTTCACTGTCGGCGTTTTAACTTTGTTTAGCCGATAGTTTTTATGTAATTTTATTTTTAAATTGTTTGGTGTAATTGATCGATATTTAATAAATTTTTAAATTCGCAGCCAAATTACAGATGGCCTTCCTTTGTTCTTTAATTCAATTTTTAATAGTGGACTGTATTTTATTTTATTTCAACTGGGAATTAAAAAAATTTGACTATTGTCTCTCGCATCGAAATCAACAAAGTAGAAATGTATGACAAATCAACAAGCACGACCACTTTTGTATGCATAATTTATGCATAGAAAAAAAGACTTGTGTAAGTAAATAAGAAAAGTATACATCTAATCCGGGTAATCTCTAAAAGTTAAAAAATTTTCTCACCAACTAATTTGCCTATTAGACCAGCACTTTATTTCTATATGCATATTTCTTCATACATATATTATCTTGAAATCGTTAAAGTTTGTGTCCTATTGAAAGGCAATTTTCTTCAGTCCCATTTGCACACGCAAATTTAATGCTTATTATCCCCTTTTACGAAATTTTAGTGAAGTAAAACTGTGTGTGAGTTCACCTATTACCGCAAGTTGAAAAATTGCGTTATTTTGCACCGTGTGCCAAATTACCACCACGCCATTCAGCTCAACTATTTTATAGAAAAAAAGCAAATCAAATTTTACGTCTAAACGTCTAATGTCAGTCTTTATTCTATGCACAAATTATGCATACAAAGCGACGACAGTTGTCGTGTTTGTTGATTTTTTGCTATAGGTCAACGCACTTCAAGCCAAAAGTGATCATAGTTGACAGCTGCCAAAATAGAGTAATATTTTGTATTGAAATGGTTTTTACAGTGCTGTACAGTTGTGTGACACACTGTCACGTTTCGGTACCCCATTTAGAGTACCACGCATGCTTGAAGTGCGTTGTATCGGTACATCTCATAAAAGTGAATTTTTGAACGTAACTTTCACAGAATTTTTGGATCTGTAGGCAAAAACGGTCGTTAATCGAGAGTTAAAATGCAGTTTAGGGAATAAGTCGTAATGAAACTAAGTCAAATCATCACAAATCCTTCGCTGATAACATTTTATGTAAGAATTGGCCGCGAAGCCTATGTTATGATTTTACTTGAACAAAACATACGCCTCTCTGGAAGACATTGTAAACGTTCTGGTTAAGGTACTGCGAAATTGTGCAACTTTTTTTTATTTTCACATTTGGATCAATTTTCATAAATTATTCTGTGGAAAGAAATTTGTATCCAAAACGACGGCCCATTATAGACACTCGGTGGCTACATGCAGATTTGCAACAGATTTGTTGGTGTAGTCTTCGTTCTTCACTCTAACACCAGCTCGAACACCAGCTTTATGTTGCGCAGAGGCATTTCGTTTTTAGATGCGACAATTAAATGAAGCGGAGACGCTTAATTGAGATCGTGCACAAACGACTCCATATATCCACTTGAATCGACAGAACAAATCAAACATTCTTCAGGTCATCTTTAATGATCGCTAAACGTAGGAAATTGCGACTTCCTCTGATCCATCTGTTCAGTTTTTGATAACCACATACAAAGCTCTCTTTTTGTCACCGTCCGATCGAAGTTTCAAGCAGTCGCAGAGCAGATGAAGCGGTGATACAAATTTCCTTAGCAAGCTATCTTCTCTCTTCGTAGTTGACGCAGTGAATCTAAATCACAAGCACTTCTTATCTAGAACACAGCATCTAACTCCGGTCCCAGTAACAACAAATAATATTGTCATTCTTTGGGCTGGCACTATGCGACCAACTTTCATGTAAGACAAAAAAAACCCAACCCGCTCATCTCTAGTCGACGGAATAATACATTTAACTATCAAACAGAGTAAAAACCTGTTTTTCTGGAAAAGTTTCTAGATCCGTAGGCCCATCTTTGAACTTAATCTCGGGAATTCCATTCTTCGTCGATTAAAAAAAATAATAATCAAAATCCGGTTTTATTTCCATAAGATCGGTGGGAATAAACAGTTTTGAGATATCGTAAACAAAATTAAAATTGACGAATTTGCCGACCACAAAAATATGTCCTCGATTTAAATGCATTTTTTATGCATAGGAAATAAGACAGGAATATTTTTCTTATAAGAAAGTTGAACTTTGTAGTTGCAATGTCAATAAGATGATATTACGTTGGTATTGTTTAGTGAAATTCATTTAGCGCAAAGAAACTGCGAGACAAATATTATGTTCTGCCTTCTTTTGCTATGCATAAAAAATGCATATACATCGACGACATATTTTTGTGATCGGCAACTTTGTCAATTTCTATCTATTTTCAATGACAAAATCATTTTTTTTTGCATTTTGACTTTTTTTAAATGTTAAAATTAAATCTATTTTGAAAGTGTTACACTAAAAGCAAATAAAATGCCGACAATTCATGGATTACTTCGGAGGACAAAACAGTTTTGAGATCTCGACAGATATTTGTCTTACATGAAAGTTGGTCGCATAGTGCCAGCCAAAGAATGACCAATATTATTTGTTGTTACTGGGACCGGAGTTAGATGCTGTGTTCTAGATAAGGAAGTGCTTGTGATTTAGATTCACTGCGTCAAACTACGAAGAGAGAAGATAGGCTTGCTAAGGAAATTTGGTATCACCGCTTCATCTGCTCTGCGACTGCCTTGAAACTTCCGATATCGGACCGGTGACAAAAAGAGAGCTTTGTATGTGGTTATCAAAACTGAACAGATGGATCAGAGGAAGTCGCAATTTCCTACGTTTAGCGATCATTAAAGGATGACCTGGAAGAATGTTTGATTTGTTCTGTCGATTCAAGTGGATATATGGAGTCGTTTGTGCACGATCTCAATTAAGCGTTCTCCGCTTCATTTAATTGTCGCATCTAAAAACGAAATGCCTCTGCGCAACGATTAAAGCTGGCTGTTCGAGCTGGTGTTAGAGTTGAAAGAACGAAGACTACACCAACAAATCTGTTGCAAATCTGCATGTAGCCACCCGAGTGTCTATAATGGGCCGTCGTTTTGGATACAAAATTTCTTTCCACAGAATAATTTATGAAAATTGATCCAAATGTGAAAATAAAAAAAAAGTTGCACAATTTCGCAGTACCTTAACCAGAACGTTTACAATGTCTTCCAGAGAGGCGTATGTTTTGTTCAAGTAAAATCATAACATAGGCTTCGCGGGCCAATTCTTACATAAATGTTATCAGCGAAGGATTTTGTGATGATTTGACTTAGTTTCATTACGACTTATTCCCTAAACTGCATTTTAACTCTCGATTAACGACCGTTTTTGCCTACAGATCCAAAAATTCTGTGAAAGTTACGTTCAAAAATTCACTTTTATGAGATGTACCGATACAACGCACTTCAAGCATGCGTGGTACTCTAAATGGGGTACCGAAACGTGACAGTGTGTCACACAACTGTACAGCACTGTAAAAAACCATTTCATACAAAATATTACTCTATTTGGCAGCTGTCAACTATGATCACTTTTGCTTGAAGTGCGTTGACCTATAGCAAAAATCAACAAACACGACAACTGTCGTCGCTTTGTATGCATAATTTGTGCATAGAAATAAAGACTGACATTAAGACGTTAGACGTAAAATTTGATTTGCTTTTTTATATAAAATAGTGAGCTGAATGGCGTGTGGTAATTTGGCACACGGTGCAAAATAACGCAATTTTCAACTGCGTAATAGGTGAACTCACACACAGTTTTACTTCACTAAAATTTCGTAAAAGGGATAATAAGCATTAAATTTGCGTGTGCAAGATGGACTGAAGAAAATTGCCTTCAATAGGACAAAACTTAACGATTTCAAGATAAATATGTATGAAGAAATATGCATATAGAAATAAAGTGCTGGTCTATAGCAAATTAGTTGGTGAGAAAATTTTTTAACTTTAGAGATTA